>NC_092341.1:226198636-226502045 GCF_046630445.1 Rutidosis leptorrhynchoides
TTCTGATGGTGATGCTGGTGGTACTGCCGATGGCGCTTGTATAGCAAGTCTAGCTTGTAAGTCACACACCATTCTTGTCAGGGTTTCTACTCTTCCTTCTATCATTTTTGGTTCACTCATCTGATTTATGGTTAATGCTAGAATAGATAATCTCTAAGACTTTAGAGATTACATAATCACCGCAGAATGTTTCTCCAATGAAGTTATGAATCAGTACTTCATCGGTTATTGTTGTTGGTACACCTTGATATCTACAGTGCGTATGACGTTGATGTTTGTGGGACAGTTTGTGATGTTGAGGTGTGGGATACGGATGTTGTTGTTGGTGGTGGTAATGGTACTATTGATGTTACTGATGGTGGTGCTGTTGATGCTGGTGATACTGCTGATATTCGTGGTATTGAGGCTTGCGATGTGGATGTTGTTGGTGGTGTTTGTGGTGCTTGTGATGTTTGCAAGTTGTGCATCATATTCTCTAAAGACACCACTCTAGCACGGAGCTCGTTAACTTCTTCTATTACACCGGAATGATCGGTGGTTCGGACGAGCGGGTGAATAAGATCTAGAATTTTAAATAGTATATAATCGTGACGGGATACTCTGGAAATGAGAGAAAATGGTGCTTCGGACAGGTTCGCCGGTAAGTGCTTCAGGTTCTTCGCCAAGAGGCAATGTGGTGGATGGAAGGGATCACCTTCTTCTTGTCTCCAATGATTGAGGAGGCTATGAACTCATCCCCAATTCATCCAGAATAGATGATGGCTGATTGGTTGATCTATTCCGGTTACACTGCTTTCGGAGCTCGAGTGAAACTCCATATCGGAATCCGAGGGACTTGAACTAGTGGAGAGTTCCATTTCGTACGATTGAATAAAGGATTTTTCGATATGAAATGATTTCCGGCTATCAGATGATATTCTAATTATCTAGAATATCTATATATATATATAGCAAAAGATTTCGTAGATTATGGAGAAATTTACGGAATATGTCAGACAAAGTTTACAGTAACAGATACGCTAAGATATGAATTAGCAGATACGCTACGATATGAATTTTGTCTATACACTAATCATGCAATCAATGCAGTAAGATGTGTCTAGACTAAGAACGATAAGTATGTAATTTTCGACAAGAAATGATAAGCAAAACTTTTTGACATGCAGCTAAGGTCGAAGTCCAGACTTACTAATGTATCCTAACAACTATCAGTTAGACACATTAATGCAAGACCTGGTTCGCTAAGACCACCGCTTTGATACCACATGAGACAACCCGTCATAATCCATAAGGACAAATACAATAACATATGGTTACATTGCGAGGTATTTGACCTCTATATGATACATTTTTACAAACATTGCATTCGTTTTAAAAGACAAACTTTCATTACATCGAAAGTTGACAGGCATGCATACCACTTCGTAATATTCAAACTATAAATGACCTAATCTGTCATTTACTTAATAATAATCTTTATTGAACTCAACAATCTTGAATGCAACGTCTTTTGAAATATGCCATGAATGACTCCAAGTCATATCTTTAAAATGAGCAAATGCACAGCGGAAGATATCTTTCAATCCTGAGAATAAACATGCTTCCAAGTGTCAACCAAAAGGTTGGTGAGTTTATTAGTTTATCGTAATCAATCATTTTCATAATTTTAATAGACCACAAGATTTCATATTTCAATTTCTCATAAACATTATGCATGCATATAGCCATCTGCATAAAAATCATTCATATGGATTGAACACCTGGTAACCGACATTAACCATAATGCATAGAATATCCCCACAGACATCGACGTCTGTATAATAATAATAATCTTGAAGTACTAAAGCCATCCATAGACATGAATGGGGGTTGTTAGGCCCAATAGATCTATCTTTAGGATTCGCGTCAATTAGGGGCCATTTCCCTAATTCTTAGGTTACCAGACTTGAAGGGCGATATTCGATTTCGATAATCCAACCATAGAATGTAATTTCGATTACTTGTGTCTATTTCGTAAAACATTTATAAAAGCAGCGCATGTATTCTCAGTCCCAAAAATATATATTACAAAAGCATTTAAAAAGGGAGCAAATGAAACTCACAATATTGTATTTCGTAGTAAAAATACATATGATGGCATTGAACAAATGCAAGGTTGGCCTCGGATTCACGAACCTATATTAAGTATATATATTTATATGTTGATCAATATCTATCTTACAATTTAGGTCAAGTCGTAGTGTATCACAATCCTAATGCTCGAGATCGATATGCAAAAGTCAACAAAAGTCAACTTGACCCAAAATAACTTCCAAAATCTGTACATGATTATTATATAACTTAAATATAGTTGTTTTATATAATTAAATATATTTAACATATTTTATTAGAGTAAATAATATAAGTCATTTATTAATAAAAAAATTTATATTAAAATTTATATATAATAAAAATATACTTTTATATATCTTTAAGTTCTAAAATTTAAAAAGTTCACCTAATATTATAAAAATATAGTGGTATGTATTATTAATGTAATTATATTACATGTGGTAAAATATCTTTGTATCACATATTCATTTAATAAAATAATATGGATAAAAATAATAATAAGTAAAAGTTATATTATTTTGTAATAATAATAATTATTATTATTATTCTACTAATAATAATAACAATATTTATATTTACTAATAATGATATTAATTATGATAAAATGATAATTCTAATCATGATAATTTTAATAATAACGATACTTTTTAATATTAATAGTAATAATAATAATATTTTATAAAAATAATAATTCTATTCAAAATGATAATAATAATACAAAAATGATAATAATAATGATATCTTATAATAACAATGATATTTCTATTAAAAATGATAATTTTAGTAAAAAAATGATAGTTTTAATATTAATAATACTTTTAATAATAATGATAAAAATAATGAAAACGATATTTTTATCTAAATTAATATCTTACAATATTTTAATTTCATCATGATACTTATACTCATTATTTCCTAATCGATTTATTTAATAGCTTTTAGTCCTCTTTTATATCGCATTCATAATAATGATAATAATAGCAATCATAATAATTAGATGATACTAATATTAGCTTTAATGATAATGATACTAATAAGTATTATAATAATATTAATAATAATACTAATAATTAAAATAATAATAATAATGATAATATTAATAATAACCTTAATGATAATAACGATAGTAATAATAATAACAATAATAATTTTTAATAATAATACTTATATTAATAATGATAATAATAATAATAATAATAATTATTATTATTATTATTATTATTATTATTATTAGATAATAATAATAATGACGATAGTAATAATAATCATTTTAACAATAATAATACTAAAATTAATAATAATTCAGTTGACCATATCTTTTAAACCGTTCATCGAAATCACACGATTCCTAAATGAAAAGTTATTAATTTTTTGCCAGCTTTCCAACGACATGCATATCATATACCTTATCTCAGTAGCATATGTATTAAATTCATGATTCATCCTAAACTATCTAAAGACAAAATTTAGCATACAAGCATGCATGATCATATATACTCGAGCATTAATCAGGGATACACTATTAATATTTAAAAGATAAGATATGAATGCTCACGTGTCATAACCCGTCCTTAACCATAAGAACGTGTTAGATAACGTATGATTTCATTGCGAGGTATTGACCTCTATATGCGACATTTTTTTTAAAAGAAACTGCATATATTATACATTACAAACCACAACCGTTATTTTTGTTACAAGCTTTAGACAATAAAAAGATGATTATCGTTTAGCGATAATCTTCGACTTACAAACTTTACAAATGATAATAACAACACGGTTTCTAGCATATTTTACAGTACAACATCTCGGATATGCAGTTTTATTTTTGACACAAACATGCGTACGCAAGATCCTGGTTAGATCCAACATGATGCAGCGGAAGCTTTAGAAATCACCTGAGAATAGACATGTTTTAAAAAGGTCAACATAAAGTTGGTGAGATATAGGTTTAATGCCGGCAGCAATATATATATAGACCACAAGATTTCGTATATAAACAGTTTAATAAAAGTATTCTAAGTGGTTGAGCACTTGGTAACCATACTTAACATTTTCACGTCGCATATTCCCTTTAATATGAAATCTTACTACACCGTACCAAGTGTAGTCACAAAACGAAGTACTGTGCAACCGTTGAATACTGGTCGTCCAGTCCGGTTGGGGTTGTCAGGCCCGATAGATCTATCAACAGGATTCGCGTTTACAATACCGCTGTAAATATTAGTTACCAAGCTACAGGGAAGTATGCCAGTGGTACAACTCAACGTAGAACATATTTTTCAGTTACTTGTGTCCATATCGTAAAACATAAAATACATGTATTCTCATCCCGAAATATTTAGAGTTTAAAAGTGGGACTATATACTCACCCTTGTCTTGATGATATATATATTTTGACTCGGTCTTCCGGTTGATATCACGAACCTATCCATATATAATATATCAATATGTTTTCATTTTAAAACAAACGTTATATATATATATACTTGTTATACTTTTAATATTTTGAATATTTCCTTAGTCCGTAGTTAGCATTCCGATGTTAGTAATTCAATTTTAATGGTTCATTTTTAGATGTTTAATATACCCGCAATAAACAAAACCCCCAACGAAATAAATAAAAACCCCCATCGTATATGTATTGGTCGAGATTAATCTTGACCCATGGTACCGGTGTTGTCAAATGACGTGTTGCGTACATAAAGTACCGGTGTTGTCAAATGACGTGTTGCGTACAATCATGGGATCTTATGATTAATCTTCTCGTATTGTTTACGGGTGATCCTGAACCATATAAAATTAAATTATAAGTATAAAATATCATGTTATCTTAGAACTATGTGATTTATATCATTTTTTTCCAATTGATCCCGTAGTTGAAATGATCTAGGATAGCCAATTTTGTTTCGGTCATAGTTTCTTCGTTACAAGTCCGTTTTCGTTGATTCAAATTGCCATCTTCTTGGATCGAGTTCTTCTTTAAGACTATGAACTGTAAATACCTTGGTTTGTATTCAAAATCATACGGCATAAGTGAAAGTTTAGTGAAACATATGAAGTTAAACATTTTGTTACAACAAAATCATTTAATGACCATTTTTCCAAAAATACTTATACTTTGAAAAACCAAGTTTTACCTTGTTAAATTAACATATAAATAAGTTATGTTACATGTCTTGAAGTATTTTAAAAGTTAAGTTAGAAGGATCTATTTAGTTTGCAAACAAGTTTGAAAACATTCAAACTATGTTCTTGTTGTTAAACTTTTGTACCACAAAATAAGATAGCTATATATATATGAATCGAATAAGGTTATGAATATAGATTCTACCTCAAGTTCCTTGGATAAGTTTGCTGTAAAAGAGGAGTAAGAAGCTAGAATCAAAAGGGTGATAGAAGTGGATGAAAGATTGGAAGTAAGTTGGTGTTCTTGGAAGGTTTTCTTGAAGTGTTTTTGTATGGTTTTCTTATGGTGTTTTAGTATGGTTTTTGAAGCTAGATCTTCTTGGAAACTTTGCTGAATTGATTAAGGGTTTTAAGGCTTCAAAGTATGTGTGTGTTTTGGCTAGAAAGTTGAAGTAAAATGAATGAAGATGATGATACATATAAAGGCCATAAAAACGTGGCCATGAGGAGACAAGACAAGGTTTTCTCTTGTATTTTTGTATAATAATTCATGCATGCATCCAAATTCCAATTACCTTGCTCTAAGGGCAGTAACAAGGGTGGGTTAGGTGGTGATTTGATGTGTATTTACTATTAGTAAATACGTATAGAAGCTAGGTATGATACGAGTACTTATACTCTAGATATACGTATAGAAATTTTGTGAAAAATGGAATGAGGATTCAAATATAGCTATCTTTTGTGAATACACTTATATGATTTTATGTATTTAAGTCTTTAAAAGTGATTAAATACATTACTTATACAATACATGTATAACATTATAAGTCTTAAGTATTTATGTCAAATAACGTTACGTATAGTTATCGTTTTGAAAACTTAAGTTAGTAGTTTCAAAATATACTTGTAACTTATTGTTATTAATACAAAATGAGATATTAAAACATTCTTTAATCATGTTAAATATGTATATATACATATATATACACAAACGTATAATTATCATATATTGTATAGTTCGTGATATCATCGGTCAAACTAGACGGTCAAACGTTGTGTAAAACTCTTTTCGGAAACATAAGTCTCAACAATTTGGATTGCTTATCAAGTTGGTAATGTTTATTTTATGTAAATATTAATCTTATAAGTATAGTATGATCGAAAAAGTGCGGGTCGTTACATCACGTATCAATATTGCAGTTCAATATTACAGGAAAGTACGTAGACGCAACGGAAATGATAAAACTAGATTGACCTTACGAGCATACCCACGAATAATACCCATAACCTCCATAGGTATAACCCATAATTTTCTTAGCTTTAACTTACTCGAAAAACCATTTTGAAATCACTTGGACAGCACTCCGTCGTAATATTTTATGTATATATAATACTAATAATAACACTTCCTATTAGTGCAAATACCAATAATAATAAGATTAATAATAATAATATAAATATTAATAATAATAATAACTAATAATATATATAAATATATATATGTATGTAGTTATGCGGAGTGCAAGATGAAAGAAGAATGAATTACACAAACTGATTTCGGTCGACTTATAAAGACTTGGCCTGGAAATGACTGCCATGCGATCGCATGGCTGTCCAGTGTCTTTCCCATGCGATCGCATGGACAACTGGAACCAACTCACATGTTTTTGTTTTACTTCTGCCGACGGTTTATAATTAATTTATATATAATACATTTAATTTATATAATTATTTATATATTATATTATATTTTCGAATATAGATGACTTGTAATTTTAGTTCCGATGACTCGTACGTTGTCACCCGACTTACGTCCTGCTTTCGGTTTCTCGAACGTCCTTTCGTACACTTAGAAAACTTGCACTTTACGTTATGTGACGTGTACCTTTATCAATAACTAGACTTAATCATCGATAGACTATATTACCCAAAGTATAACCTTTACATTTGAGTGTTGTGGTCATTTGCTTCTATAAATCAATGTCTCGTTGTTTACCAAAATATATTATTTTAAATCAAATGTTTTATAACTAAGCAAATATTATATTTTATTACTTTGTAAGATATAAATATATTTTCATTTAGAAAATAAATTTGTAAAATATAATTATATTTTCATTTAAAATATAAACTTATACGTATCGTATGTAATGGAAATATTTATGTAATAATATAATATTTAGTTTTTCAAAACTAATTATATTTCCAAGTTCGTTTTAAATGTGTTTAGAAAATATTATAACACGTATCGTTTACACTTTACAACTTATGTTAGTATAATTCATTTATGCGCCAACGTTTATTTTTAACACCTTACAAGTTTTAAAACACGTTTTTATTTCTCGTTATATTTATCTATATTTTATTGAACCATGAATCATTGTTATGGATAATTTGTCAAAAGGTTTCTAGAAAGATTCTGAAATTCAGGATAACGTTAAAACCTTTATCTTTATTATAATGGCTCAGTAATGAATTGTCAAAAGTGGTTCTAGATATTTATAAAGTTATATTCTTTTTAAAGAAGACGTGACGCTCAAATCATTTTACGTAATTTCTAAAATTTATAATAATAAAATATACTAATAATAACCTTAATAATCTACTTCTTGACATATTGTAAAATATGATAATCTTTCGAAATATATCATAGTACGTTTTATATTTTTGAAGCAATAATTATATGTACTTGTGTTTTAATATATATAGCATAAAACTTTAATTAGGTTTCATATACATTTTCAAATTACATTAAGAAACATTTTAATAATAGACTTTTTTTAGACTGAGAACGTTTTCATACGTTTGAAATTAAATCAAATAACTATTGTATAGTTTATCCGTCTAAAACTAATTATATTCAGATCACATAATTTAGTACCAGAACTTATGTTTATCTTAAATCCTTAATAGTTTGTATTAACTTGTTTAATAATAAACAAGCGTTACCATATCTATTAATTGTATTCGAAATCATTATATATATATATATATATATATATATATATATATACACACACACACACACACACACACGTTTCACATAACACGTTTATTACGTCGATGTTTAATTAAAACAAAATAAGTATAACGTTATACGTTTGATATTTTGTTAACATTTTCAAGTCATATTATAGACTTCATAACTTATTCTCATATCAATCAAACCATTCAATGTTTTATTAATATTTCTTAATTTAATAATCACGCATATGTATATATTCATACATCTCTAGTTACACATAATTGTTCGTGAATCATCGAGAGCAGTCGAAGGGTAAATGAATACATGAACACAGTTCAAAGTTTTTGAGATTTCAACATTACAGACTTTGCTTATCATGTCAGAAACATTAAATCATTTAAAGAATAAGTTTAAATTTGTTCAGAAATTTCTGGGTTGTCACACATCAAGTAATCTCTTGTGGTTACCCAAGCTTCTGGCATCAGGGGTTTGATAAAGCGAAGGTATCGTGTCGGAACAACTGGCAGGAGAACTGGTGAGATTGCCAGAGTCGGTGGCAGGAATGGGTGCATATGATTCCATCTTCATCTACAAAATAAAGTAAATCAGAACAAAATATAAGTAGGACATAAATATGTAACTAAGGTTACATAATACAACGTAACAAAAGTATAAGAGTGTGATACACACCTTTTTATGATCGGATAAACGATTTGACAGAGAAGATGAACAGGGTTGAATGCCTTTAAAGGGAAAAGATTGTGAGATAAAATATGCCAAAACCCTATTTATAGAGAAAATACGTGGGTCAAAAAGTAACAAGGGTGTAATCACAACCGTACACGTGTGTCAATATTTGGCTAAACACTTTGTTAAGATGTCCGGTGCACGTTAGGATCAACAGGCGATTGCATAATTACAATGATTACCTTTTCGGTAAACAGTGACAGTTGTCACCTTGGGTGCAGGAAATGCAGCCGAAAAGACAGTTTAGTGACTGCACGCATACATTGCATTTAATGCTAATACAGTATCTGGTTATGTATATATATTTAAATAATCTTATGCACTGTCCGGTTACACTTGAAATCCAACCAGGCATTTTAACAAAAATATTAAGCATGCTAATTTGGTTCAAAGGAATTGTTATGGTTCATTATGTGTAAGTATTCTTACTAGTTCGACGTCATACACTAATTTTCATTGTATATAGCATCGAACTGGGGGGACTTAATGATACGCATATCCGCAAGACTATGCGGATTACGCATCTAATGCCCCGAACTGCACACTAATTAAAGACATATGGCACGGGTACAGCCGCACTCTATGCTCCTATACCATCTGATGTGAGTTTCGTATACTTGCATAAGGGTCCAGTACATTCTAGAAGAATGTACGGTATAATTAATTCGGATTCTTTTCCTTAAATAACGAAAGTTAGTTAGGATGAGATCGTAATTAATTAGGGAAGAGATTCTATCAAAACAATAATTTGTGAGCCTATAAATACATAGCTCATAAACCCTAAAAACACATTCGGTTACTCATACGTAACAATAGCATACATATCATCATCGTACGAGCAAGCTTCATACGATCTAAAATGTAAAGACTTTCAGGTATGTCTCGAACTATAAAACCTTCATGTCTTTGGGCCACTTAACCCCGTATGTTGGGTTGTTGGTGGACTCTCAAATTGGCCACCCTGTCGGGATCGAAACGATACCGATGTGGGTTATCCACGACTAAGCGTCGGAGGTTCGAATATTGTTTGTTCTTAAACCCTATCACGCACAAGCACAGGTTCACCTTGACCTCGTGAAAATATGCTTGATCATACAGGTACAGATTGTTTCGCGAAAGTACATACTTATTATGTGCACAATAATAAAAGTTGAAAATTGCAAAGGACAAGTCTAGATTATGAATATTTTAAATAAAGCGCTATATAAATAAATAAGAGTTGCATCTGCAAAACAAAAGCTTCATTAATAAAAACGCTATATGAAGCGTGCTAATTTACACACACACAAAAAATTCAATACAAGATTGCGAATACATGTACATTACAAAAGCGAACAATACTATAGTTTGAGTGCCTTGATTTCTTCAAAGGTTACATTTTCCCTTCGGCTGATCTCCTCCAAAGCTGGAATGGTAACCTTCGCGACTTTTTTGGCCTTTGCAAGTGCTTCCAACGCTTCTTCTGTTGGACAATTTTTATCCGCAATGTTAGAAGGAAGCGGTTGAGAAAGGTCGCCAAGAAGCAAAGCAAGTCATACCATTCGCAGTGAGTGGCGAGTTTAGATGCTTGTGCATACGCTCTAAATTTTTCTGTTACCTGCATAGAATCCATAACTTTATCACCAACTCTGGCAGATATTTAACAAGCTGAGCAAATTGATCTTCAGCAAATTCCGCTCTATTTTTTAGATCGGAAACTTCATCTTGAGATTGCTTAAGAGCATCTTCAGTCTTTTTAAGCTTTTGCTCCAGCTCGTGAATTTCCTTGTGCCGAGATAGGGCTACTACGCACTTTTTATCGTAGTGTTCCGCCATGATGTTGAACTGTTCGGAGTTGTCCACTGTTAAGCAAATCGTATTATAGCAATTCTTTATCCGCTGTCTTTCGGATTCTGCAAATGTAAGTTCGCTATACTTTGCGTGCACACTGTTTGGCACAATTTTGCAGAGTTTCTTGTACAGTTTGTTGACATACTCTTCTTTTGCGGTATCCATGGTGTGGTCATTGCGATTTGATGTTTCAGCCTCTGACGGAATGGTCAAATTTTCGTCATCGGGTGTTTGGAAAATTCCTTCTGGGATGTCCCCACCTATGGTGAACACCTGCTCTGCCTCCTCGGATGAGCCTGAAATAACAACTAAAAGCGGATAAGTAAATTAAGTGAATAAACGAATAAATGCAGTCATGATATCAAAATGATGTGCGAAACTATGCAGCAGAAAACTGACTTACTTGCTTCGCCCTCCACTATGGGAATTGTAATAGTGTGTTGGCGTCTTTTGCAAGGCACAGTAACTTCGTCGGCTGAAGCTTTGAGTTTTCCCCAGTCTTCGCCACCCGAAATGATGAAAGTATTAAGAATTGATTCATCAATAATGATGATTGCGCTATCGCCTTCTTTTGGGTGGCGCGCAGGCTTGATGGCTCGCACATCTGCAATTCTCATCACTTAGTCAAGACCAACTTCTGTAAAATTATATGCGCATTAATTTTAATGAATGTAAAACAGTGTAAAGCTTTGCGCAAAAATAAATCAATTGTTGTATACCGTTATTAGACGCGTCAATTAATAAGGCGTTGTACTCACGCCATAACCAATATATGGAGACCCTGCTGATATAAAGTGGAACGTTGCTGTATGACCGCATTATTAGACCAGCACCCTTGATCAACTCGATGATTTCCTTTTCAAGATCGTCTGGTGTGACCTTTTCATTCGCATGTGCATCAAGCTCTGTGCACCAAGTTTTCACAATATTGCTAGAACCATGAGCAGTTTTATTGATGAAGAAAAACGAACTACGCTAATTCCCAATTGAATCTTTGGGAGTGGTCATCACGCCATGACGACCATGGAATGAAAATCACCTCGCATCATGTGGAGTGATGCTGTTAAATAAACGAAACACATTAAGCAGCGGTTGTTTGTTGAGCGCGTTGCATAACATTTCAAAAAACACAATCTTGTTAACTGCGTTTGGATGCAATTGTGCAATCGCAACCTTATAATATTCACAAACGCTAAGAAAGAATGGCTTTAATGAAAGTCGTAGATTTCCGGGAAAAATAGCGGCCTCATAAATCGTAATCATTTCTTTCGACGGAGCGTTCGCCCTATCATCTGCAGACGGTGCAGTTGCTGAAAATTGAGCTAATAAAGGATATTGTTGCTTTAGGAGTTCAATTTTTTCTGCCGTAATGTATGAAGCAAATGAATCTGGTGTGTTTGCCGATGATGATGAAGGCATAGATGGAGATGCCATTTGATTTTATGAATAAAGAGGGAGTACGGTAATAAAATTGAGTTAAGCGAAGTAAGAATAGCTAAATTGAAAATAGTAGATGTTGATTACGTAAAGCTTGATTGCAAAGAAATCGATAATGAAAGGGTAAAATCTGTAATGCGAATCACTTTGCTATTTATAATCAAGATTGGGATGAAGAAGTCGTAAGGGTAATTATGAAATTTTAAGGGTCAAAAATTACTACGAAGCATCAACGGTAATTAAAGAGCCGTTACGGATATGCTCGAATTGACAGGTTTTTAGAATATCAGCCGCTATTATGCATAATCATTACCAATACTTTCACAATTGGCTGTAGAGGATATATTATTTAACTCGGTCAAACGGTAATAAATTAAAGGTGTAAAAACCATTGCGACTTGCTACAAAGACACTTTTTAACAGCGAGCTTTATTTTTTAGAGTTTATCATGTTGCATTTTTTGTACAAAATGTAGCATAATAAACTGGGGGACTTGATCATATACATAGTGTTGTATATGTATATTTTTAAGTGCAAAAGACTGAGAACAGAAATTGCGCGAAGTATACTTAAAGGATTTGGAAGATCAGCTGAAGGTAGAGTTTGCGGATCAGTTGGCGCTTTAGTAAAACATTGCGGATTAATTCCGCCAAGGCAACGCGGATGATGGTTAATCCGTACACCGCGAATATTCCAGAAACTATAAATAAAGAGCCTTGCCTCTCATTTATAGGTTGTTAATTCTCCACCATTTGCTCTAGCCTTTGTAATTTTTACTTGTGACTTTGCCCAAGGAATTTTTACATTGTGTTAAGATGAATTATGCTAATCAATAATCAAGACCGGGTCGGGGTGATTGATCATTTAATTGTTAAAGTGAAAGACAATCATCAGGGCCTAAAAAAATCACCAACATCCCATTCCACCCCTTTAATCTCATTGCACTCAATACTTAATTAAGTAATATTAATCTAGGATTGATCAGGTGACATCTTTTAAAATTGTTTTAAAATCATATACGTTTGTGTATTTGTTATTTTTATATGCTATAGATTAAATAACAAATTATACACACAAACATAATCGACATATACAACTAGTTAAAATGTTTTTTTAACTAATAGTGTAGCGAATCTTGTGTGCATGCATTATTCGTTGACACAAACTTTTTAAAATACCCCTCAAATTTAAGTCATGACATTCAATGAGCTTGCAAACACTCCTCCTTATTTTTTTGATCTAGTGAGACTAGAGTGAATTATAGCCACGAGGTGGACTTTTCAATCTAGTGATACTAGCGTAAATTTTGACTGTTTCCAAATTGGATGACTTAATCGTATTCACGGTGAGACCCGAATTCGAGGCAAGGATGGGCCATACATGTCAGCAGATAATAGTGGTTTTTTGGACTACATATATCTCTAGGTCCCATAAAGATCTAAGAGTTGCACTTGTAATGCAATTGGTACCCGCTACCTACCAATAGACTCCATCACTGCTAGCTGATCAACAAATGTGGCTATGGAACCTCTATGTGGATCGTAGGCTTTCGTAAATTGATTGTTTTTAAAAATTATAAAAACTTGGGTAGATAATTTATTAAAGCGCAATATCAAAAATACTAAATTGAATCTTATATCTGTTGTAGATGTCAAATTATCAGATTGTAAACCAAAACAATTCCTTCTTTGTTGGAGAATGATAAACTCAATGTTCAAACTTTGTAGACTAGCACTGCAACCTGAGAACTTTTCTCAAGCATGAATAGAAGTTGAACAAAATTTAGAACCCTTATCCGTTCTTCCTGCTGTGGCAGCTGCTGTTACTCAGCAAAATGCTTATCGGATGTTGTTCGATGATCAGGAAGAAATAGGATGGAAGGGTGAAAAGAATAAGCCGAATATTTTGTGGAAGGTAAATGGCAAATTATTTGCCAAAAAAAATCGCCTTCCAAGAACAACAAAAGACGCCGAATGTTTCTATTATGGAAAGGTTGGCAATTGAAGAAAGAAGTTGTCCTATCTGCCAATCTGAGCTGAGAAAAGGCAATGCTGGTAAGACTAGCAAACTCAGGTATATTATATACTTCTTCTAGTGATTCGTGAATCTTTTTTTGTTAGGTTGTGGCCTTCACACCTGTAACAATATGAAGGGAATGAGATGAAGTAATAGACTGAAGAAATGCACACTGGATTTGAAAGTGGGTAATGGGAATCAATCTTCAGTTGAAGCCATTGGTCACTATGAGCGTACTCTTCCAAGTGCTCTTATTGTTTTGTTGGAACAATGTTATTATGCTCTTAGTATTAGGAGCAACATAGTTTGAAAGATGCTAGTTTTGAACTTGCATTTACGCACTTTAGTATTTCAGTTTCTAAGGATAGTATTTTCTATCTTAATGCCTATTCATGTGATGATATTTTTGAAATTGATATGCATGGTGTGATTTCAAATGAGAATTCTTTGTATACCTGTAGCTTCAAACAATTCAAGTAAGACTTGAATAAGACCTATCTATGACATTGTCATCTTAGTCATATAAACAAACAAATAGATATTAAAACTCCCATCTTATAGATTTTTGGAATCAACTGGCTATGAGTCATTTGATGTGTGCGAGTTTTGTTTATATGGAAAGATGACAAAGGCTCTTTTCTCTCATTCAAGTGAAAGAGCTAAAGATCTTTTTGGACTAATACATATTGTTGTATGTGGCACTTTGGAACAATTTCTAGAAATGTTAAGTCTTACTTCGTTACAATAACTGATGGTTGTAGTAGATATGATTATGTTTTACTTGCTGAAACATGAACATGAAGTTTTTGAAATGTTCAAAAGTCTTCCAAAATGAAGTAAAGAGTCAGCTTGGAAAGGCCATTAAATCACTTCACTCTAATCGAGGAGGTGGATTTATGAGTCAAAAATTTTTGGACCACCTGAAGAATTATGAGATTGTCTCATAATTCACTCCACCTTAGACACCACAACACAATAGTGTGTTTAAGTGAGGGGATCGAACTTTACTTGATATGGTTCTGATTAATGATGAGTCTGACTACTCTATCACAGTCTTTTTGGGATATGAATTTGAGTCTGCTGCAGGCATACTCATTATTGTTCCAACCAAGAAGTTATAAAAGACACCATAGGATCTATGGCATGGGAGGAGTCCCAAGTTGTCTTATTTGAAAGTCTGGGTTGTGAAGCGTATGTGAAACATGACACTTTAAACAAAACCCAGAAGTATAAATGTCACTTTTATGATACCCAAAGGAAACAATGGGTTAATACTTTTACTACCAAACTGAAAAACAACGTGTTTTTTACTCGGTCTGCTGAGTTCTTTTAAAGAGATCTTCTCTTACAAGAATTTAGTGGGAGTAAAGTAGATCATGAAGAAATTCAAGAACCACAAAGTAATATACCTTCTATAAGCACTAACTATCCACACGTTGAATCTGAGTGCATTGCTGGTGAGCTATAACGTGTTGCACCTGCACTTCATAGATCTAGTAGAACTCCTCATCGGCATAAGAGGTTTGATTATCTGATTAATTCAGATGAACCTCACCTAGGGGATTATGATGAACCCTTTAGCTCACGTGAGGTTTTATCAGATTTATTTGCCCAATGAAGAGATGCTGTGAATGCAAGGATGCAGTCCATGAAAGATAATCAAGTATGTGACTTGATTAATCTTCCACCCAATTATAAGAGAATGGGGTGTAAATGAGTCTTCAGAGAGAAGACTGGCATGAACTGTAACGTAAACACTTTTAAAGCTCGATTTGAGGCAAAAGCTTATGATGAAACTTTTTCACTGATCGTGAGCTTTATAAATTAGGATAATTATTGCTATAGCTACTTTTCATGATTATGAAGTATGGTAAATGGATATCAAAACCGCTTTTCTAAATGGCGACCAAAGCGAGGACGTATATATGTTTTGGCCGAAAGGGTTTATATATCCTAAGCATCCTAATAAGGTATGCAAGCTTCTAAAATCTATTTATGGATTAAAGAAAGCATTCAGGAGCTAGAATCTTAAGTTTGATGAGAATATCAAAGAGTTTCATTTTTCTCAATACTAAGATGAGCTCTGTGTTTACGTTAAATCTAGTGGGTGCAAAGTAGTCTTCTTGATCTTATATGTTGATGACATACTACTTATTGGAAATAACATTCCAACTTGTAAGATGTCAAGTCTTAGCTTGGAAAATATTTTGCCATGAAGAATCTTGAAGAAGCTACTTATATTTTTGGAATTAGGATCTATAGAAATAGATCCAAATAGCTTATTGGTTTGAGTCAAAGTACATACATAAATCTTGCATTGCCAGTGCAGTAAGCATAACTTTGGGCAAGTCTCAAAGACCTATCACACTTAATGAGATAAGACGAATGAAATGTATTCCGTATGCTTCGGCTATAGGATCCATTGTGTATGTCATGTTATGTACTTGACATTATTTCTCGTTAAGTTTGAGTTTGACGAGTCGTTATCAACAGAATCCATGTGAAGAACATTGGATTGCTGTTAAGAACATTCTTAAGTATTTGCGGACAAGACAGTTGAAGAACTCTAAGCAGAGCACTGTTCACAATCTACAACATAAGTAGAATACATTGCTGCATGAGAAGCTGCTCATGAAGCTGTCTGGATAAGGAAGTTTGTTGCTGAACTCAGAGTAGTACGCAAATCTTCTATAAAATGTACTGTGATAGTTCGGGTGTTATTATACATGCGAAAGAATGACATGTACATAAAAGTATCCGACACATTCTTTGAAGGTTGACTACATTCGTGAAGTCGTTGAGAGGAATGAAATAAGTATTCTTAAGGTTCATACAGATGATATCGTGGCTGACCCTTTCACGAAGCCATTGATGCACAACAAGCATGATGGTCATGCTAGTAATATTGGACTTCGTTAAGCTACTGATCTTTTTCATTTGTAATTTAGTATATGTTTTTTTTTTTAACATTAAGCAGTTTTATCTTAATGAATTGGTATACAGTTGGTATGATCGTTTCATTTATATCACTGTGTTCTATATTAGCATGTTTAATCCATGAGTAATTGTTGATTATTCTAAATCTCCATAATCGGTCATGTTATGGGAATAACATGAATTAAGATTATTATGAATGTTGGTTTTATTCATTGATGATGAATAGTTAACTTGTTGAGACCAAATTCATATGTATTCATTGATGATGAATATTGGAATGACCCAATCATGAGATGTCACTACATGGATCGTCGTCAATAGTGAATCTCATAATGGTCATGTCTTTATGTCCTTAGACCTGAGATGTATATGTTGGTTTTCGATTGTATGACATATTATACTTTGATATGGTTAAACGCTATCCTGAATAAGGTAGTTATAAAGGCCATAATTGAGTATGATATGAAGTAGATGACGCTGCGTTTATAAAATTTAAAAGTATACACAATTTTCCATCATAATACACATGCCTAACCAAGTTTTAAGCAATTATCTATAGTTATTAGTTATTTTACCTTCTCATGTAGTCTGTTTTCCTGTAGTATCTAAACAAACTGCAGAGTAAATATTATTCAATCTGTTCAGGTATTAGTAGCATTTTTATCAGTTAATCGGAAAATTAATCCATCTACTAAGTTGTAAAACAAGAACATGAAAGCAATGTTCTTTATGGACAGTTCCAGCTTTCTTCTTTCCTAAGCTAACTTCAAGACCTTTTTAACAAAGTATCTGCCAACCTTGCTAGATAATATCAACCAAGGTATTATGCCAATCTGCAAGTATAAAGTTTTTAGTGCATGATTTATATACGAATATGAATATGAATATGAATATGAATATGAATATGAATAAACCATAAAGTCAAAGTCAGTTTACCATAACATTGTCACCATAAGAATCTCCAGTTGTCCAAGATAAAAACCACCCTACACCGGAAAAGTGATTTTAAGTGAAACATGAAAATTCACCAAGCAAATAGGGTTATAAAGTTTATATATATATATATATATATATATATATATATATATATATATAATTTTTTTTTTTTTTTTTTTTTTGAAATCGGGTTATAAAAAGAGAAGCAAATGTGAATATAGATGTATGGTCTGTATTTTACAACCCATCTCAAGAAGGAATCATATATAACGGATTACCAAACGGCTGCACAATTTCTTTGGATATAGCAGCCACAGGAGCACGCCAAAACCACATGGTAAGTACCGCAAAAACAACAATCTGTTTGTTACAAGGAGATCGGCGTAATAAGTTGTTGTAATTAAACGCAATTTTGTCAAATACATGGTAGAGGGTACTTTATTACGGAATATCAATGATTATAACGGTCACCTTTGAAATCATTAGGATTCTCTCATATACACCAAATGATGTTTTCATCTCCATAGTAAGTGATTCTTGACCTACATAGAATTAGTTGAAATTCTCAGAGATGAAATGAAGGATCAAATTTTGTGAATTTTAGTAAGAAAAAAAAAAGTAAAAAAAAAGTAAAAGGGGTAATTTCAACCCATATATGTGAAAGCTGACGAAAGTGTTTGCAGGTTAACCCAACCGGACTATCGCCCTAACTGCCAAAACAAATTACTCATTTTGACACATCACCTACCACCTAAACACCCGCCCATTTTGCCACCTCGTAATGAATAGTAAGCACAAAGAAAGTTACGTGTAGAAATAATTCCCAAATTAGGCATGTAATAGAAATTAGCAAATATTATACTCTTTGCAAGTTCTTTCTCCTTGGCTGCAGCTGTTCTCCTAAGTTTTGCAGCCTGAGCAAATGTTGAAGGCCTGAATTTAACAATGGGAACTTGTTAAAAGTTAGACTATCAAGCACAGAATAACTATTATGAGATAAATAAATAAATAAATAAATAATGTAGCATGCTTTATTTTCAATTTGGTACGCATACATTTGTTGCAATATACGCATTAAGTGAAACCCATATACATATATATATATATATATATATATATATATATATATCATAAAAAAGATCCAAATTAGACATTGTTTTAGATTTCCAACTTTATATTTAAAACGCACCCATTTGTTTTAGTTCAACTGGTATCCTTTTACTAAAAAAACACCACACACATGAAACTGAATTTTAAGGTGATTATGACCATGAGTATTATGCATTCTAATGTGGAACGAATTAATAACATGACAAACGTGCAAAAACATGAGTACTTTATTATATATGCATAAATAACTTACTACCTTAGAGGACTTATGCATCCTACCCCCTAAGATTTGTGTTTATTTTTTGTTTGGTAAATAAATCTCAAATGCTTCAAAGTTGTGTCACTCGGTGTTAAAACTACTAAACAAATCGTATTAATTAAGACGAAAAATACTTCAAAATTAAAATAGTTAGATTAGATTACTGACTGTGACAAAGCAGCTGACTCTTTCAACAATCTCTTGATCTCAACGCGCAACTGCAGATCCTTTTCACTCATGGATGCTTTCTGTAATACACCAAAAAAAAAAAAAAAAAAACAAAAAAAAAAAAAAAAACCTGTAACATTAACAACTAAACATAGTCACTTGATTGAGTATATCAATCACCTGAGCTGAAAATTCATTATTTCATTCGCCTTTTGAAAAGAAATCGTGTGATTATCTAACCCCGACGATAAGTGGAATAACATAATTAACGAAAGATGTAGCTGCTTTCTTATTTTAGTTTCACATAATAAAGAAAAGCCTAAAAACATTACTTATGTAGTATTGCATAAATTAAGTTCTTGAATCAATCAACCTAATCGGAAGGTAAAACAGATTTATTTTTTATTAAATAAAAACAGAAACAATATGTTCATCTAAATTATAAGATCAATCACATTATACAGAAATCAGGGCAAAATTAAACAAATGAAAAAGATAAAATTTGGGATGCATGGAATGTTTACATATATGCGTACGTACCCTTTTATTGATTGCTAAGAGCTTCTCAAGGTACTGAAATGAGGTGGCGATGAAAAATATAAATATACATCTTAATGATTTTCCATGATCATCTTCTTCCATTGTACTCCTTGTTTCTTCGGTTCTATTTCAAATCTGATTTGGTCGATGTTAAAATAACAGAAAAATGTTTTATGTCATGTGCTCCGTTTTTATTACCTCATTTTCACAAATATCTTTTTTAGCCCTACTATATTGTTATGTTTATAAAATAAGCCCTTAAAGTTGTTACTTCAGTTATATATATACTTTTTGGGAGAAAAAAAGGGCAGAAAGTGAGCGAATTAACCCTTGTCAGATCAGAATCATCTTTATATTGATGATCTCTTGTTATATCGTTTCTCTTGATCAATCACAATCTCCTAATTCTTTCTCCACACCCATCCTAGTCAAATTTTTTGAATAATTAAATATTAAGATCCAATTTAAAAATAAAAATAAAATTATACAAATTGTCTCAAATTTGAAGAGACATCGTCTTCGTTACTACTTGGATCATCTCTTTGGAAAGTTCGACGGGTTACATCGATCGAGTAACTGAGTGAAGATTTAGATATACATAAAATCTGGTTACGAAGTTATTACGAACGTCAACGACAGAGGATTAGAGTGTATGTAAGGTCGTAACGATAAGGTGGTGTCAAGGTTGTAAAAAACACTATTCGGTTGGTCCGGACCTTCAAAGGTGTAATCGACACCTAGGAACAGACTTGTCGGGAAACCATCGAATATTACTCGCCTATTGATAACGTTTCCTACCACCACATGTGAAGGACAGTATCGGGTTTTACACAAGGTATTGCAACATTTTTGGTGTTGCTTTGCTCGTGGGGACAATTTTGATTGCTACAGCCAGCATCCTTCTTGTCTAGTGATTTCTCTCTTTTTTTTTTTTTTTTTTTTTGTCAATCTATAATCAATTGTGTATAACTCTCAAATTTAAACAAATGATATCCTTAACAATTTCATTTATTAGATTCGGGGAAATTTCAACAGTACTTTTAATCTAATGTCCATAATAAATACCGTATATTGTTAGCTAACAATGTCTACTGGGTTAAGATTGACACAACTCCAGCTTTTATAATAAAATCTCAAACTCAACTCATGATTAATCGCTTGTGCTCTAATGTTTTTAGCAACGGAAGCACGCATGATTTTAATCAAATAATTCTATAGATACGGTTACGATAACAAGCTTGAAAGGCTGCACGTTGTGATTATACTAAGGTGGCCTTGGTCTAACCTTTTAAATCCATCGACGAACTATACCTAGATTATTACCTACCATATCGAGACTAATACTTACAGACAGCTATATATATTTCATAAACCGAGACAAACTTTCTGTTTATTTAGCTTCTCTAATTACATACATCAATTTCGGTTAAACATGACTACATGGCTACTGGCTCTGTAAACGTAGCCGTGTTGCGCTGACCAGAAGCGTTTGCTGCTGCATAAGCGATGCTCATATAACGCTTTGCAAAAGCTGCACCTTTTGACACTGCAAACCATGTTATCCAGATGAACCCAATCCAACCTGCGATCATATTACGTAACAAAAACATAGTAAGTGAAGAATACGATAGCTAACAGTGAACATATTACAATTATTATTTTTTCGGTTGATCTCACCCGGTTGAAACAGAGAGCGTCAACATTCACAACAACAACAACAACAACAACAACAAAACCCAATACCACATGAGTGGTGTATGGGGGAGGTGAGATGTAGACAATCCTTCCTCTATCCTTGAATAAAAACAAGTCATTTCTCCACCCAGAGTGAAAACACTCTCAAAAGTAGAGAAAGTCATCCCTCTCTCTATTCGACGGATAAAGAGATTGCTTCCGAGAGGACCTCCGGCCTTTAAGTAGGAAAAAGTTTTTAAAAAAATATAAAAATAATTAGACGCCATGAAAATGGTAAAATCAAATTTCCATGGGTTTTAACTCCTGCCTGGAATTTAATTTAGGCTCTAAGAGTCAGTCAAGTCGCCAATAAATCGACGAGTGTTGTCGACTCCATAGAGTTGACAACACATAAAAAGTCAAGCAATCCCAACCTTACATAACTGACAGTTGATGTGGTCAATAATTTAGAGTTGATGAAGTGGAAGGAATAGGGGGTCAAAACAGGTCGCATAACAATTCTTAACATAACAATCTTCCTTTTCTAGTAGAATAATTGACAAAGTTTTATGCATTATAAATACACTTCACATGTATGGTTTACTTGTTGTTTAACCCATTAGAGATATAACATAGACTTAATCAACCCATTTGTAAATGGGTTCAACATTTCCACCTCTAGAAGAATTTGTCGTCAATGGGTCAAACGATTATAGCTCGTAACTAAAAAAATGGTTTAACATTAAATGAGTTACATAAACGAAATTTGCCCAAAATGTATTACAACCATCATATTTGATATTTGATGGAGTTATTCACACAAGAAGAAAGTCTGTTAGGTGAATCATTTCGACTACAATATATGAAAGGAAAAAATATATGAAATGAGAGAAAAAGAAATGTGAAATACCTGCAGCGACTAAAGCAGCAACGATTGATGAAATGGTTACGGTGAATGTAACTAAAGCAGCAAAGAACAAGACACAAATGTACATTGCTGTTAGACACGTAAAGAAAATAGCTAAGAAGCCACCAACGGCTGCCAACGAGATAAGAAGTGAGATCACTATTGCATTCACAGTTGCAGCCGCAAAGAACATCATAAACACCAGCAACCCGGTTAAAGCTAAGAGTGTAACTATCCCAACCTGCATTAAATGCAAATATTTCAAACATTACAAGTTGACTTTGAGATCTATCCCTGATTGGTCATTCAAAAATTAAAATAAAATTGCACACACATACACAATGACATGTTTATTTATGTGTTTATGATGGCCTGTATAAGATACAAGAGTCTTGTGAATAACAAGTACTAACAAAGCACATTATTCCTTGATTTGATGCAAGTAGATAGACGAAAGCATACATGTCAGCTACGAAACAATTTAAATTAAGAGGAAGCCTGGGAAAGTTAGTTATAAAAAAGCAGCAAGTACTATTAAATGACAAATATATGTCTTTAAGATGGTCTGTATAAGATACAAGACTCTTGTGAACAACGAGCACTTAAAAGGCACACAATGTAGTGTTCACCCTGATAGTATGTAAATAGATAAAAGAGCACATGCATATCATGTATGAGACAAGTAAAATCAAGACGAAGCCGGGATAATTCAGTTTTCAAGACGAAGTCGGCAAGGAAGCGGGTCCGTCGGTCGCGTCTAATCCCGGCTCTCCTACTAGATTTAATTATTGTTCAAGAATCGGAAAGGCGGTTACTTATGAACGACTGGAAGGTAAATTCTCGAGGCCTATTATCAAGGATAAAAGCAAAAAAGCTTCAACCGATGCGGATTGTGACGATGGTCGTTAGCTTTTGTTTTGGCGTTTTGAGTGTTTTTGTTGTTGCTTTTGTTTGCTCCCTTTGTGGTTTGCTTGTTGTAGTGGTAGGTCTTGGTTTGGGCAATGCTCGGTTCTAGATAGCGTGGTTCGTTTGTTTGTAGTTTTAGTTTTTCTTGTTCCGAGGCTCATCAATGTCTTCTGTATCTTTTTTGTTGGATCTTTTCATCCTTTGGATGAAAGGGTTAGTTTATGATAGTCATCGTCTTTTTCGCCAAAAAAAAAAAAAAAAAATAAAAATAAAAAATAAAAAAATTGTCAATCTTCAATGTAAATATAAATATATCTTAAAACTATAGTGAAATCAAAGTACTATATTCCATCCAGAGTACTAAAAATTTTCACACAATAATGCTAAATTACAAAGTATGCCAAATATAAACTAACTCAAACGAATAGCTATTAGCCAGGACCAAGATATCAACAAACTAAATAACACACAAAGGTACTCAACATTATGAACATTTCATTTGATGCCAAACTTTTTTGTGTCACTTGAAGGGATTCAGCATTTTTATTACAAAAAAAAAAAAAATAAAAAAAAAATAAAAAAAAAGGACTTTCACCAGTTAACGGTTAGTTTTGTGTAATATGACAGGCAAAAAAATGACGTGTGGCTTTTTACTGAATCAAAATTTAAGCTTTCATACTTCTAACATATCAAAATGAAAAGATATAGTTCAACCGTCAAACTATAACTTCTTTTCAAATCGGTACCTCTATAAAATGAGAGAAATGATTTACAGAGTAAAAATAGTACGCGAAACTGATTACACCACCCATAGTAACTGGACCTCAACTTATCAGATGCCACGTCATTGTAACTGGACCTCAAATTTAGCAACAAACTATTCATTTTCCTTAATTTAAGTAACATAGTATAGACTTCTCAAATTTGGGGTACATACCATGCATGTCGTGACAAATATTGGTAACATACTAAACACGTTTCCTCAATTTATGTTACGTTCTTCCAGTTTTTCAAAGAAATAACTAGTCAAGTGTCATGTCATATGTCACGTTAATGACATCATCAAACCTGCTCCGCATTTGCGCATACCCTAATTTAAGAGATTGGGTAAGTATATAGGAAGATTTAGGGAAATATAAACAAAGCTACTCAAAACGCCAACCGAATGCACTTTAGCCTTTTAAAAAAAAAACCATTGATATTGTTATAGTTACTTGTAACTCACTGCTTATAAAACAGAGAAAACAATACCTTTTAGTTGACAAAAACATATTGAGATTTAACTTCAGATATTTAACTAAAGAGACAACTTGAATATTTCTTCCTTTCCAGAATATTGTCTCCCAGATAGAAGGAACACAGTATTAGGAACGCATAACTTTTGCACTTTTTTGTAGATAAAATAGAAGTCAAATATGAAATATCTGTTTTACCCTTATAACACTTCTATAAAATACTTCCATGAGCATGTATAAGTAATAATTATCAAAAAATTCTAAGGAAAAAAATCCATTTGTGCTCTTTGTGTGTACATCACTCACGTCGGCTATTTTTAATGGCTGTAACCATTTAAAAATTGCATTCAATGCATTTTACCTGCTTCCGCATATGAAAAAAAAAAAAAAAAAAGGGTACACACATCAGTCATTGGATACAATTGGATGCATTCCCAGACACTAATCTTAATCCTTAGCATACACATGCGGCCTTCAAAATAAAATAGCAAACATAAGGATGCATTCCTAGACACTAATCAATCGGGAATTGATATTTCCAAACATGTATTTGATAGATCCAACTAGATTTACTAAACTGCCCTTAATGATATGTTACACAAATTTCTTAGATACAATTTTTTGAAGGGCATTATTGAAAAAAGCAACAAATGTGTGTAGATCTATCAATTTAAAGTTTGGAAATATCACTTCCTTCCACTGTACTAACTTTAATACACACAGTACACTATAACAGCAAGACTGGTAAAATGGGATACGATGTAATTCATCTGGATTTATATATAGAATCAAGCTTTTGTTCCCCCATATTAACAAAATTTGTTATTTATAACATATATTATTCGTATCTTGTTATATAAATTGCCCTAAAATGAATATGAAGATTCTATTCTATTAGGCAGGCTATGTGTGTATGTATGTGATCGCTTATGAAGTTTAAAGAAATTAAATTAGGGCTACATCGCCAAATAATTTAATACTGTAATAATTAATCTAATCTAATAATAAATAAATAAATAAATAAATAAATAAATAAATAAATAAATAACTTACAGAAACAACCAAAAGACCGCGAAGATGAATATTATCACGACGAGTCCAAATAAGGAGATCACGACGGGCGTTGACGATAGCTTCACGAAACATAGGAGCCGCCTCAATCAACGATTTCTTAATTCCCTGAAGAGAATTTTGATCCAAAAAAGATCGAATTAGATGCTCAAAAACGCCCTTCAGATTCACATCACTATAATTATTTTGCGCTCCATCTTTTGAATTCTGATCGGTTTTAGGTTTATTACTCGCCAATGATAATGATGATGATGATGTTGTTGACGATGAGGTTTCTTTGTTTTCATCTTCAACAACTAACGGCGGTAACGCGCCTCCGTTAGTTTTCTCCGTTGTATCTCCGTTCATCACCGCCATTTTCTATTTTGTTTTATTTTTTTCTTTATGGTGTGAGATATAAAAGAGAGAGGTTGAAGAAGGAACAGGTGGCCTTGTGATTCGAATTGGGTGATAGTGATTGTTTTTGGCCGTCCGATGTTATGACCAAATCAGTTGCTAGATCTGACGGTTTAAAGTATGTCCACGTATAACTGGTTTGTGGATATGAAAAATCGACACGTGTGGCCAGATTATATTTGGATAAAGAACCGCTGTTGCAATAAATTCGTGCTTGTTCGTTGTTACAAGATGGAAACTGCTAGATTTGAAAATTTTTACATACAAGAATTTAGCTTAAGGGTGTGTTTCGCGTTATCCGCTAGAACTGGAGCTGGAGCTTATAACTGGAGTTAAAATTTATGACTGAAGCTTATTTTTGAAGCTGAAAGTTGTAGCTTATTTTCTAATAAATGTTTGATGAAAAATAGCTCGAGCTGAAATGTAAATTGACTAAAATAGACAACAAAATATATGATAGATAATTATATAAGAGTTAAAATATATAATTTCTAACTTCATAAGCTAAGAAGCCTATGAGCTTATTTTTATAAGCTAGGTCGACTAGCTTCTTTTTCTGAAGCTTATTTTTTTCATAAGTTCTGAAAATTATGTCATCCAAACAATGCTAATAACTTAAATTTATGAAAAAAAATAAGCTTAAGTTCCCATAATCTCCAAGAAGTTCCGCTACCAAGCACACCCTAATGAAACAACAACAACAACAACAATACCCAATTCCACTAAAGTGGAGTATGGGGGAGGTTAGATGTAGGCAGTTCTTTCCTCTACCCTAAAGTAAAAGGGAAGTCATTCTTCTACCCAGGATACCTATCGGTCCCCAGGTAGAGGAAGTCGTCCCTCCCTATCCTGTAGAGCAGAGAGGCTGCTTCCTAGGGACCTCCGACCAGAAAGAACCATGAAATCCGATATGTGAAGTAAAAATATACAAGTAAAGTTGGCAAAGTTGGCAAAATAGAAGCTTTACCATGAATAATGTATACTCCAATACGATATATATATAGGTAAATAAAGCATATAACAATATTGAGTAATATAACATATAAGTAAAATATGTAAATGTCAAATATGCAAGTATAACAAGTCATGTAAGTACAATAAGTATACGTAAACATGTTGGTAAGAAGCATGTATGTATAATATGCAGTATAAAATAGATGGTATACTATGTAGGCATAGACAAAAAAGTATGCTATGTTAGCATAAAAACAAGCACACCCTAATGAAAGTAAAATGATAAACGTAACCTTAAGAGCTACGTTAAATATAACAAATATATATTTCATTATAACTCAATCCTGTCATGAATAATATTAATACTAAAATTTTATAAGAAAAATCGATATTAAAAGAAATATTTATACTCTGTAAATAATTTAACAAAGTTTTTAAACTTATATATGGTATGTTTAAACGTAGCCCTAAGAGCTACGTTTAGTATTGTCTAATTAAAAAAACTCATCTATAAATTTTAGATGATTGTTTTTATATTTTATACTTTCTTATTCACTGTTTAAATCATTTTTGAATCCGACTGCTAAATCAATTTGTTTTTTTCCCTAGGACTATAGAATGTTTGAGTTGGCGTTTTATAAAACTGATTATACGTTTGAGATAATTAGAATCGAATAATCAACTGTATCAAAACATGTTATCAAATTATAGTGTTTGGATTTGATTATACAGTTTAACAACACAATAATCAAATAATCAGTTAATTAAGTGTTTGATAAATCGGATTATTTGTCAAATTAACAAGTAAAACGCAATAATCAAATAATCACGTTTTGCTGCAGTAAGGGGTGACATTTTTTCATTTTCACGTTTTGAATATCTTAAATCACAAATAATTGATTTTTTTAACTTGTCAAACACTATGAACTAATTATTTAAGATTTAAAAACGTGCTAATTAAATAATCAAGAACGCAAAGACATAATTGTAACTAGAGGATAAATATTTCTATTGAGTGGGTGTTTGGGTTGCATTTGAAAATTGATTATACGTTTAAAATAATTAGAATCAAATAATTGGCTTCATCAAAACGTGCTATAAATTAATAGTGTGTGGATTTGATTATACTGTTTGACAACGCAATAATCAAATAATCAGTTGATTAAGTGTTTGGTAAATCTGATTACTATTTGTTAAAATAACAAGTAAAAGGGAATAATTTGATAATCACGTTTTCATGCGACAAGGGTCACTTGCTTTTTCATTTTCACTTTTTAAGTCTCTCAAATCCCAAATAATTGATTTTTTTATTTAACTTGTCACACACTAGAAACTGATTATTCACGATTTGAAAACGTGATAATCAAATAATCAACTTTTAAACGCAAAGACAAACACCCCTGAGATATGCTTACCAACACAATTGTAACTAGAGGCTTTTATTGTATCCGAAGTTTAATACACAGTAAAACAATAAACTTAGTGCCGCAAAATCATACATTTGACTTGAATCTTTATAATTAACATGATGCTTGAACTTCATTGTGTCAAGATCATGTTCCTGTAGTAACCAAAACAACAGCGACGGTAAAAGAGTGAATAATGACACATATGACAAAAAAAAATTGATAACATACGAGAAAAGATATAAGAAGTGGCAGAAATTGTAAGAGTAAATAACATAGTTGAAGAATCTCATCTTGTAAAATTACAAATATTCCGATGCAACAATTATTAAAACATTTAGATTACACCCTGTAGGCCCCCCTTCCAGTCCCATGGGTGCCCCCCCTTCCAGTCCCATGGGTGCCAAGCCGAGATGGCAATGTAGGCAGCACCATCCCAAAGGGTTAATTTTTGTTGCTGAATGTTTGGTCCATCCATCAAGATCATCCCAACTGTAATAAAGTAGTTGTTTGATCAAGTTCAGATTTTGGATGGTGATGGTACCCAAATCTACACTGGGCCAGGTCAACATATGACCTTGATTAGGTTTTCTAGCCTAAGAATTTGTAGCCGGAGGATGTGCTAGTCGAGCCATCTTCACTTATCAAGTTAGTACAGCTTAAACCTGATAATAGCGATGGTGTTCTCTCGTAGCGTATATATTATGGTACACGACAATTTTTTTTTTCATGTTATATACTTAACTATGTTGTATGTGCTTATATATTTATATATATGACTAACGATCAATATCTTTTTTTTTTTAAACAGCGATTGGGATCACCCGAGAGGAACTTTACCACCCGTTGCGATCATCTCCCTTTTCGACTATGCCGATGCAGCGATTATAACCCCGCCCCCATCGCTGCCCGGGAGGAAACCTTGAAACCGATCCAAGGGCACGGCCAAGTAAAACCCCCCTCCCCTTTACCCCCCAAACGATATGGGAAAGGTGTCATGGGTGGATACTTCATGGCAGAAATGAAATTGTGTTTTTTAATATGTAGCCAACGGGGATCGAACTCCTGACCTCCCCTAAAGGAAGCAGGGCACCAACCACTGGACCACATCACAACTTCTAACGATCAATATTATCATACCTTCATTTTATGCACTTGGTTATTAAGTGTAAAGAAGGGAGATTGTCAGGCCATGGATACTGGGCGTTTCTCTCACCACCCAACTTGAGTTCGCCCAACAAACGCCCATAGTGGGGCAAAATATGTGAGGCGTTTGTCATCGAACGTCGGAGCACATTTGAGGTGTTTTTCATTATAATTATATATTAAACTTTTTCTTATCTTTTTAAGAACTTTTTACTCCAACTTCTAATTAAATCTTACCACCACCTAAAATCTTCAATAATCTTCCCAATTACAACTCCTCTCTTGCCCATCATTGCCATGTCAACGACATAACTCAAAAAAATCCTTCATCCACTCCACGTCAGCACCACCATTATTTGTGGTCAAATATGGCTTTATATATATATATATATATATATGAAATAGTTGCATTAAAATGTAGGCGAACTTTAAACGAAGAGCTAAATGATAAAACAAACTTTTTACTTGCAGGTTGTCAGTTTTACTCAAACCTTGAGACGATATCTTACAAAATCATTACTAAAAAGTCCGACTTGTTTATAGACCTGGTAATACAAAATCGCTAAATTCCATTGTTTTTGGCTCCTCAATTGAGTTTATACGTTAGGCTATATCAATATTGGAATTAAATGAACTCTCTAAGGGTGCGTTTAATAAAACTGAATGATTTAGCGTTGAATCATTCAGAATCTTAATGATTCAAAGCCTATGAATAAAGTTTGTTCTGAATGAAAATAAGCTGTTTGATAATCATTTAGAATGAACGATATAAACTGAGTAAAATTACCTTATCAAAGTGTAACATGAATAAAATATTCAATATAATTGTTAGTTAAGTGTTCAGGATATGATTTGAAGAGAAAATTTCAGAAAATTTAGGCTCTTAATGGTTAAGAGAGTGTTTCATCTCTAAATGCTTTAATACTGAATTCTGAACCATTCAGCATCATATGTCATTCAGATGTCAGAAACAAACGCACCGAATGCTGAATGGTTCAACATTCAGCACTGAACCATTTTATTAAGAGACAAACAAACGCACCCTAGATTAACGCTAAATAGTGGTTTACGACTATATGACTAGGACAGCAAAAGTATGTCACATAGAGTGCATTTATATGCTACACTAGGATTGTATTCAATAAACCAAGTTAGATTCGAGCATGGCCAAAAAAACATATACAAAAGTTAACCATTAGCACATCAATATTGACACAACATAAGTAGCCTTCAACCAACAGGATAAAAGCTAAAACCTCAATGTAATGTTCCTACTAAAACCTAAATTCATACTTTATCAAGCTTTGCCTACAATCGTCTCGAATATTTGAACCTCAGATAATAAGATCCATATAAGCTACAATAAGCATAAATTGGTGTTGTAAACACTCAATGCTCGAACATACATTGGCATTTCATCGAACACTTACACTGCAACCACAACAAAATAGAAAAAAAAAAAAAAACTCAAATTTACCTGAATCATCATCATCATCATCATCATCATATAGCTACTAAAGGGCAAACCCCTTCAAGTACTCAGGATCACGTTTCGCACGTTCTTGAAATTTCTTAAACCATCTATCCAAAATATCCATAGGCACAACCAAGCTATTACCATCAACACCACAAAACGACTGCATAAAATTAAACAAGTTTTCCCCAACTTTCATCGCCAACCGTTCGATCTTCTTCTCCGCGGCCACATCTAGGGACGGAAGAGACGATAAATCCTCAACGGATACTCCGATTTTAGCGGAGTTCGGGGCGGATTCGGTTGATGGATCGGGCCAGGGGAGAGATAGAACAGCAGAAGGACGAGCTAGGGTTACTGCACCCACAAATAAAAAAGGGGAACCTGGTGATTGAATGTAAACAGCTAACGCTTTATCTGCTGGAAGTGTGAAATTGTTTAACAGGAATATGCAAACTTCACGGATCGAATCGTAAGCTTCACCTGCAGAGACGAGATAATTATTAATTTTAACTTTTAATTATGTAAATTAGTGATTAGATATAATTAATTAATCGTGTGTGATGTATGATTACCGACGAAGGTGTTCATGTCGAGGAGCCAATGGAAGGTGTCGATTTGAGTGAAAGTAGAAATGTCGATCGGAAAACTACGATTTGGGAACACGACGCCGAACATTGTTTTTTTTTTTTTTCTTTTTTTTTTTGGGACAAATTTCAAATGTTTTTTATATGTTAGGTTTTATGTGCGTTTCACTAAATATGTAACTGTTGGAATCTAGTTACCATAGAATCTGGAATATTCTAGAAGAAGGGGATGAGTTTTCGTGTTCTACTATCGGATATGTTCACGTCTTCGAATAGTGGTTATGATTTAGGAATGATTTCGGTACCGGTACTGTAACTGATAAATCGATAAATTGAAACAGAAATATAGAAATAATTGAACTCGAAAACAATGTCGGTTAATTTAATCATTACCGGTACGAGTACCGATACATTATCGATTTACTCATACGGTACCGAATATTGATGGCAATCGTTTGTGAACATGAAACAATGTGAATCTAGTAGAGATGTTATAGTGGTTGATATTTAATTGAGATGAACTATGAAAATGGTATAGATGGATAATTTTATAGTGGTTGAAATTTAAAGGAGATATAATGGTAATGAAATGTAATGATTGTTAATATCCTTTATTGAAGTTATCTTGCTCATGCCTAACAATAAGTCATTCAATTTTCAATTGCAAATTGGCTCAAGATGTTTGGGAGAAGACTCGAATATGGTTGGACTGCGTGCTTCCTCGCTTTGGCGACTAGAATGATTTTTGTGGTTGGCATGATCAATTCCAAGCGTCTTCTAGGTGCAAGGATCGGATAATTTCGGTCGTGGCTACTCTTCTTGGGTGTTTTGGCGATTCAGAAACGACATTGTCTTTAGTGCTCGATTGTTACGAAAATGTTCTATCTTTGATGTAATTAAAAAATATTCGTTTAACTGGCTAAAGTCTAAAACAAAGCGGTCAGTTAGTTTCAAACTGGAACTTGTGCCTCCAAAAGCCTTTGTAATTCTTTATCTCTTAACGTCTTGCTAGAAAACGTTTTTAAATAAAAAATTTGTGGTTTAAAAAAAACGAATATTGTGAAATTACACTAAACTCAAAGCAGGATTATGTATTCTTAGTGGAAGCATCCTTGTAATGGTAAAAAAGTCGCTGAAATATAAACTACATACATTATTTGTTTATATAAAAATATTCAACAAAAATCCATGTAACTTTGCTTAAATAAGGTTTAACCAAAACATCCATATAAGCTTCGGAGATCACCTTTTTTTTTTTTTTTTGTTTCTTAATCGCCTCTTCTATTTCCATATAAAAAACACAATTTCAGTTAATTGCTCATTATTTAACACACAAACATCTACATATTCTTTTAAGAAACAATATACATATAGATATAACATAATATTTTACTAATTGCGAGGTCGTCAAGCATTCACTATATCTTTTACTACATCTTCAAATATAGGAATACTTGCTTGATTTACACAATCTTGGGTGCAAATCAAAGCTTCCACTATTTGTTTACAACCTTGTTCTATACGGGTTAAGTACACGACGACATAAACTCAACGCTGACTCAGATACATGGTAGAAATTTGTATTGCTAATATATGTAACATGTATAAAATATCAATGAATCATAGTAATGTATCAACTTAAAGTTCAAATACAATGAAAAAGTGAGTAATTTACCACTCGGCATCCGAGTTATAATTGAGAAGCGCTCCTCATTTTGCTTCCACCATTTAAGTATGTCAAATGAGTGCCTTTCTATAAATAAAAAAAAAAGTATGTCAAATGAGTGAGACCAATTCAACTTAGGCTCACTTAGGTATCTTACTAAGACTGATTCACTCGCAATGAACTACTATTTTCTTCCATGCTTCTCATTTTGGATACGAAACAATTTATCCCTTGACACTTAAACAACATTTTCTTGACTTGGTGCTTCTTGAGAACCCAGATCGTGACAGTGTTTGTCAAACATTCTCTCATACCTTCTAAGAAACCCTTCCATACTAGTTTCAACATCATCAATCATTACACTCACCTTCTTTCCAATTTCAAATTTTGACAATGACATATCTTGCTTCATTTTATTTGTAATGATTGTTCTAAAACAATGTCTTATAAATACTTATGTCATAGTTGGATCTTAAAGAATGGCAAAATACATGAAGTCATTAAGCTGATCTAACTTACTCCAATACTTACCAACGAACGTTTGTTTCAATGGTATCATGCCTAAGTGTGGAAGAGCCCGCGATTAGTTGCCAAGCAACCCGGGTTCAATTCCTGAGGACGGAAGGTTTACTCGCCAATTTCCTGCGATTAGTTGCCAAGCAACCCATGTCCCGCGATTAGTTGTCAAGCAACCCGGGTAGGAGTTTCCTTCTAGCGTGTGTAAGTGAAAATGATGAGGGTCGTTGAAATAAATGATCCGCTGATGCAAATTCGCCGTTCAAAAAAAAAAAACTTTCTTCAATACTTATCGTTTTGTTCTCCTTGAGTTAACTATTTATCAATAATCATGATCACACTCACAGTCACGTAAATGAGGATCTATATGCATAACACTCCGTCAAAATCCATTAATGGTGTGTTAATCATTAGGTCACACAGTAACGGTCGCGCCCTCTATATGATACGTTTTTCAAAAACATTCGCATTTATTATTAAAAGACTTTGACATAATTAATATCAAAATAAAAATCGTTACAGTTGAATCGCAAATGTATAAACAAACTATTATATTTAGTTTAGAAAAATGCGAATATATAATGTTTGTAAGCAAAAAACTGGACTCCAGCTAGTTATGTATGCCACCTTCTAATCAAATGCGGAAGCTAGTTCTTAAGGATCTGAGATAAAACATGCAAAACGAGTCAACAATAATGTTGAGTGAATCTACAGGTTTAAGTATTCAGTAGTAAGTATTAGACCACGAGATTTCATACATAAACATTGCAAAAGTATATACAATCTAATGAGCACTTGAATACAAAGCTTAACACCACGAGTAGTATAACACTACGTGATTTCTTTTGCCCCATCTTAGTATACACTTGTTCATGTGTACAGTTTACGAAGTAATAAGCACCACAGTATGTAGCAGTGAGGATGTCAAACCTAACAGATTCATCCCTATGATTCGCGCTTACAAAAGTAACTATAGTATTCAAGCTAATTCATTTCTGAACAGAACTCATATGTATAAGTTTTTAGTACTCATGTCTAACTTTTAAAACAGTTTGAAAGTAGCATTTATCTCATCCCAAAGTAAAAGTGTAAATGGGACTGTAGACTCATCCTGAGTGCTCTGTAAGTATTGCAAAAGCAAAGTAATATCGAACAGTTATGACCGTGTAACGCAACCTAGATATAATATCATGTGGTCACATAAGTCTATCTCAAATAGATGTTGGTCCATAGTGTGTGTTGTCTTGATGCTCAGTCCAACTCGATTAGGTTGTAAAAGTCAACACATAGTCAACAAAGTTCATGTAAGTCAACCAAAGTCAAACTTGGTCAAGATTGTCAACCTAAGTCAAACACATCAGTAGGTGATGCAATATTGGTCAATAAGTGAAACCAAGTGCAATTGGTCACTTTCAGATTTCAGTTTCGCAGTTTTAGTAGTGTACGGTTACGTAATGTGTAAAACGACCAAATAGTGTACCATAAAGCAACAAGCAAGTAACGTGATCAAGCATAGAATAGATGGGTCGGGTCCGGTCCATGCTTGTCAACAAGGAGGAGGAGATTTAAGGGTCAATTGGGTTTAACACTCCGGTCCGGAGAACCGTGAATGACCCCTCACGAGATGAGGATCTCGGCAGGGATGGTTAAACGTGGACCCACCATCGACTAGGTTAGCCGGTTAAAGATGGCTCATGAAAGGATCCGAAACTAATCATCCGGACGTTGTCCATATTGATTACAAACGAATTACAATAGTTGATAACATTGCGAGGTACTTGCCCTCTATATGATACATCTTACAAACGTTGCATTTATTCTTAAAAGGCAATCTATAGTTACATCCAGAATTGACATAATCGCCTGACATTTCATAATATTCAAATGACCTAAACCGCCATTTACTTAATAATAGTCTCTATGAACTTCAATGACTCGAATGCAACGCCTTATGATATAAGTCCTTAATAGCCTCAAGTAGTATCCTTAGTACGAGCTAATGCACAGCGGAAGACTTAATTCATACCTGAGAATAACATGCTTTAAAATGTCAACATAAAGTTGGTGAGATATAGGTTTAATGCCGGCAGCGATATATATATATATAGACCACAAGATTTCATATATAAACATTTTCATAAAAATATTCTAAGTGGTTGAGCACTTGGTAACCATACTTAACATTCAATCACGTCGCATATTCCCTTTAATATGAAATCTTACTACACCGTACCAAGTGTAGTCACAAAACGAAGTACTGTGCAACCGTTGAATACTGGTCGTCCAGTCCGGTTGGGGTTGTCAGGCCCGATAGATCTATCAACAGGATTCGCGTTTACAATACCGCTGTAAATATTAGTTACCAAGCTACAGGGAAGTATGCCAGTGGTACAACTCAACGTAGAATATATTTTTCAGTTACTTGTGTCCATAACGTAAATCATTTATAAAAACAGCGCATGTATTCTCAGCCCAAAAATATTTAGAGTTTAAAAGGGACTATATACTCACTGTTGTCTTGAAGATATAAATATTTTGACTTGGTCTTCCGGTTGATATCACGAACCTATCCATATATAATATATCAATATATTTTCATTTTTAAACAATCGTCACATATATATACTTGTTATACTTTTAATACTTTTAATAATTCCTTAGTCCGTAGTTAGCAGTCCGATGTTAGTAATTCAATTTTAATGGTTCATTTTTAGGTGTTTAATAAACCCCCAATGAAATGAATAAAACCCCCATCGTATATGTATTGGTCGAGATTAATCTTGACCCACGGTACCGGTGTTGTCAAATGACGTGTTGCGTACATAAAGTACCGGTGTTGTCAAATGACGTGTTGCGTACAATCATGGGATCTTATGATTAATCTTCTCGTATTGTTTACGGGTGATCCTGAACCATATAAAATTGAATTATGAGTACACATATATAAAATATCATGTTATCTTAGAAAGATGTGATTTATTTAATTTCTCCCAATTATTTTCGTGGCTAAACTAGTCTTGGATATCCGATTTTGTTTCGGTCATAGTTTCTTCGTTACAACTCCGTTTTTGTTGATTCAACTTGCCATCTCCTTGGATCGAGTCCCTCTTTAAGACTATGAACTGTAAATACCTTAGTTTGTATTCAAAATCACACGGCATAGGTGAAACTTTAGTGAAACTTATGAAGTTAAACATTTTTGTTACAAAAATATCATTTAATGACCATTTTTCTAAAAATACCTATACTTTGAATTAAATTATGAAATTTTTATGTGTTAACATATTTATAGTAAAAATCATTTTTCCAGAAAATAAACCTCCAATTCAAAGTTTAAGATGGTTTTTAATTATCCAACCCAAAACAGTCCCCGGTTGCACTCCGACGTCGTAAAAACAGTTTTTAAGGTATTCTTTGAAAAACCAAGTTTTACCTTATTAAATTAGCATATATTTAAGTTATATTACAGGTCTTGAAGTATTTTAAAAGTTAAGTTAGAAGGATCTATTTAGTTTGCAAACAAGTTTGAAAACTTTCAAACTATGTTCTTGTTGTTAAAATTTTATACCACAAAATAAGATAGCTATATATATATGAATTGAATAAGGTTATGAACATAGTTACTACCTCAAGTTCCTTGGACAAGGTTGCTGTAAAAGAGGAGTAAGAACCTAGAACCAAAAGGGTGATGGAAGTGGATGAAAGATTGGAAGTAAGTTTGTGTTCTTGGAAGGATTTCTTGAAGTGTTTTTGTATGGTTTTCTTATGGTGATTAAGTAAGGTTTTTGAAGCTAAATGATGGGGAAAATGCTTGTAGATGATCAAGTATGAAGTTAAGAGTATTTTGAGAGAGAAATGGGAGTGTAAGTATGAGAAAATGGGGTGAAGAAATGGTGTGCATGCATAAAAACGTTTTTAGTATATAAAGAAAAAAAATGATACCTAACTTTGTTTTCTTGCTAAATAATTCATGCTACTTGACAAATGGTTGGTTCCACATGTTTCTTAATCATTTAAGGCTGCTAAGGAGCAGATTTTTATTGGTATATACCAATAGTAAATACATCTAGAAGCTGCGTATGATACGGGTACATATACCCTAAATATACGTGTAGAAATCTTTGAGAAAACGGAACGAGGATTCAAATATAGCTATCTTTTGTGAATATACTTATATTGTTTTATGTATTTAAGTCCTTGAAAGTGATTAAATACATTACTTATACGTTATATGTATAAACATTATAAGTCATAAGTATTTATATCAAATAACGTTATGTATGGTTATTGTTTTGAAAACTTAAGTTAGTAGTTTCAAAATATACTTATAACTTATTGTTATTAATACAAAATGAGATATTAAAACATCCATAAACCATGTTAAATATGTATATATACATATATATACACAAACGTATAATTATCATATGTTATATAGTTCGTGATATCATCGGTCAAACTAGACGGTCAAACGTTGTGTAAAACTCTTTTCGAAAACATAAGTCTCAACAATTTGGATTGCTTATCATGTTGGTAAGGTTTAATTTATGTAAATATTAATCTTATAAGTATAGAATGATCGAAAAAGTGCGGGTCAACTTTAGGGTTTTTGCTTATCGTGTCGGAACCATATAGAGATTAGAGTTTAAATTTGGTCGGAAATTTCCGGGTCGTTACAGCTCAGGTTGAGTTGTAGGATTTTTGTTCATAGAACGTTACCTGTTGATCATGGATAAGTCTAGTGATACGCTATGAGTCCGGTAGCGGGGGTGGAGTTGCGCTATTAGAGAGGCGCTATTATTTGAGATACGAAAAATAGTATATGTGTGAACACCAAATGGATGTCCAGCCCCCTTTGCTGTGGATCGAGTCCTTTATTTATAGGGTAAACCTTTTTGTCTTCTATTGCCACGTAATAGAGTTAAAGGATCGTGGCCTGCCAACAATACCTTCTTGTGTGAGCTGATCCGACAAAAGTAAAAAAGCATCATGTCGGACTTGGTTCCTGTTTGCCATGTGTATTCTGCCAACTACAGCGTCACCTGACACGCGTCTTTAGAGCTAGAACAAGAATTGCGCCAGCTCCACAACCTACAACGCCTGTTTGCTTTAGCGCGCAATACGTATGGTCCACATGGCGATGCTGTTTGATGCGCAACATGAGCTAATCGGGTATGCGTATCATTATAATGTATGCATATAGTGCTTTACATGTCAGTAGATAAGTTTCATACAACTTTAGAAACCTAGGCCATATGGTTTACACGAATATATAAACACGTTTTACAATCACACAATGCACATAATAGTTTCAGCTCGCGCGTCAGATTTATAAAATCTACCATTTATTCTAGAAAAATGAAATATACATAAGACCAGTGGGAGGTAATCACAAAATTGCAAAGCTTCATTGGTAAAAAGGTCTAAGCTTTTTGTGTAGCCTATTCATACAGTTTTGCATCTAAAGTCTGGAGTACTAATCTGGATAGATTCTAGACATAGCATGTCATGACCCTTATAGCACACAATGAATCAAGTTTTACATGTTGACATTCAAATACAATATGTTCCCTAACATGTAAATATTCATATTCCAGAAGATTAAAAGTCAATTCTTCATACAAGTCAAGTTATTCCATTTTATGTGCACTAGGGACATATTCGGTCTCAATTCAGGTAGACATATTCGCATGCAATTATCTCAAGATCTAGAAATCTTTAAAATACAATGTCTACATAAAAAGTGAAGTACTAATGATAAAGTTTCCAAATTTCATAAGCATATGTTCCAGACATTAAAGCAAATAATCAAACAAATCTGTTTTAAGTTACGTCCAACAAAAGTCGTCATGAATAATCGAACGAGCATAAAACGAGTTTCAAGATTCCAAATCATGTGATATACTAGTTGAAGGACCCGTGAAATCACGGGTTTATAGAAGAAATTTGTTAAATGAGCTCAAATATAAATATAAACAATGAGTATACAAATTAACTTTTATCTATTATATACGGGTTAATTTTGTAACACCATTATTAAAAAAAAAAACCCCATTATTACTAGTGTATTCAAACCATACATTGTAAGCGTATTAATGTCAAAGAAACAAACAAAACAATCAATAAAAAAAAGTTAAATATCAATATACTTCATTTTAATTTTAAATAACGATAAACTTCATTTCCAATACTTCAACTCATGTTACCAAAATTGTTCGAAAGTCACCTGGAATTATAATGACAAATAGTCCCAATTCAACGGCTTAAGAGGGAAAATGTTTGTCCATAGCAACTTCGACCAAGAAAATTTTAACATGGAAGCTCCTCATGTTCATTGAGGCATTTAACTGATGTCTAATCAAATCACTACAATTCCACTTGATAAAGCATGAGGGGTAATACTGTAATAGTCATAAATAATGTTGTTGAAGCGATCATGGCCATGCTACTCCTCTACTGTGTGACGACCCGGAAATTTCCGATCAAATTTAAACTTAATCTCTATATGATTTCGACACGATGAGCAAAGTTATTTTAATTGAGTCTCTAAATTTTAGAACTATTTACATTACCCTTTGACTGTGCTCGATGATTCACGAACAATTGTTTGTAAATAGATATGTACACATATATATACATATATATATATATATATATATCCATATATAAAGATATATGATTCTTAAACACAATTAATATTATATGTATATAGTATATACATAAAATTTATAAATAATAAATGTTCAATGAAGGTTATTATATTATCTATGAGTAGTAAATATTACAAGTTAAAATACAGATGTTATATTAATATTACTACATGTATAAATATTAATATCAATATTAATTTCAGTATTATTAATAATATTATATCTATTTGAAATTTAATACATTTGATTTGTCATATCATTATTAAGATTATTATTATTATAGTTATTAATTAATATAAATTAATTGGTATAATTTACATACAGATACAGCTATATGAAAACGTCCAAATCCTTTATCTGTTTCAAAATCCTTTCGAACTGTTTAAAGGATGACTTCAAATCCCAATCCAGTCCAAAATTGGTTGCACGTCTGTATCACCTTTATCTGTTTTATTTTTTCCCTTTGTTTTCCTCTTATTCTAACCTGCTAACCAAATCACTTTATATGTATCCGAATTTCTCAAAGTCCTGAAATAATTCAACCAACTTTACATCTCCATTATCAATTGTCATTATCTCTTTACTGCAATTCAAATTAAAACCAATGAATTTTAAAGAAACCCATTCGTAGGTTAACCAAACCAAACAATACACACGTCATTTACTACAACCGATAAACTACCATCTTCTTCCTTCCACCAAGATCACCATGAACCACCACCGGTTAACCCATCATCATAAAACACACGTCTATCATCTCATATATGATCACCACGCGAATTCATCACAACCCATAACCTCGATATCATTCTTTTGATTATGTTTTGAAAACGCACAACCATCGTTTTTAATTTTCCTTTTCTTCTTTGTCACAACCCACCATCACTTGAACACACCACCATGAACACCTCATATCCGCCACCTTCTTTCTCTCTCATCTTTTTCGTTGTGAATCCAAAACCACCACAGCAGGTTATTGTGTTCTTTCTGTTTTACTTATACCAACCGTCATCATTAACACCCATCTCCCTAATATTGTTTTCTGTTTCTGAATAGATAACCAACACCAAATCTTTACTGCTACGTTTTCAAGAACCCTTCTATGTTTGCTATTCTGTGTCACACCACGCACCATCATTTATTCTTTATAAGTTTTAAATGCAAACCCAACACCATATATCGATCACTCACCACTATTACTGCGTAATCTTCAAAACCCGTCATCTACACATTGTCACTTCGTTCGTTGTGGCGATTAAGCAAAAGAGATGAAGCATGAGCGAAATTATGAAGATGATACATGTTATGATCGAAGGAAGAACATGAAAGAAGATGATTATGATCCGGTTTCTTTTCTGTCAGAGCATAGATATTTTAAAGAGGATGATGGCCGACAACTTGCTCAAAAGATAACCCACTTGTTTATTTTTTTTTCTTTTAATCGATTGTTATAAGAGGTTTTGTAGGCCATCGGTTATTATTTTATTTTTTTTCTTCATACGGGCCTTAAAATCATTTATGTTGTTGGATCACAATCTTCAATTGGGCTGTGATTTAGTTTGTATTTTGGACTGGGCCGAGTGTTAAGTTAAACGAAAAGGAATGCTGAAGAGAGAAACTGGAACGGGATATATATATTTGGCTATAGAATTATTCAGATAAAACCGAAGCAGATGAGTGGTTAGGCAGTGTGTTACATGAGCGGGAGGTCGAAGGTTCGAGTCCCGACTGGGCCATTTTTTTTGAAAAAGGGTATACTCCTTGATTTATTTACTTCTTTATCATTATTATTAATATTATTATTATTATTATTATTATTATTATTATTATTATTATTATTGTTATTATGTTTAATAATTATTAGTGTTATTATAACTACTAATGTTGTAATTGTCATTTAATATTGATATATGATTTTAGTTACAATCGTGGTTGTTTTTTTTATTATTGATAAGATATTTATTATTATCACTATCAAAATGCAAATTAACATTTTTATCATTAATAGTAGTATTATTATTATTATGAAAACTATTATCTTTAAAAATTATTATTATTAGTATTATTATTAATATTATTAACAATATTGTTATGATTATTAAAAACTGTAAGAATTTGTTTATTAGATAAATGTTACGTACATAAAGTATACATAATACATATACCATAATTATATTAACTATATATATCAAACAAATATATATATATATATATATATATTCTTCTTATAAATACCTTGTATAACAAATTACTAAATTTAAATAATACTAAGCATATATATATATATAAATATATGGACATACCTATATTAATATAATTGAATGAATAAATATAAATCACTTTAAGATATATAATTATATATATATATATATATATATACAAAATAAATATATATTACATATAATTTAAGATAAAAAATAAGTATATGTTTTAAATAGAATTTAATATAAATCCTATATAAATACAAATATATATAAATAATATATTTCAATAAATAAAAGTTATGTAATTTCAGTTATATGTTTTAATAATTAAACAAATGATATAGGTTCGTGAATCTGACGCCAACCTTACCTTTGTCCATTGTCGTTATATGTATTTTTACTACAAAATACATTAGGTGAGTTTCATTTGCCCTTTTTACTCTTTACATTTTTGGCTTGAGAATACATGCAAATGCTTTATTAACTGTTTTACAATATTTATATGCGTGAGTTTCATCACTCCCTTTTTAAATGCTTTTGCAATATATATTTTTGGGACTGAGAATACATGCGCTTTTATAAATGTTTTACGAAATAGACACAAGTAATCGAAACTACATTATATGGTTGAATGATCGAAATTGAATATGCCCCTTTTTATTAAGTCTGGTAATCTAAGAATTAGGGAACAGACACCCTAATTGACGCGAACTCTAAAGATAGATCTATCGGGCCCAACAAGCCCCATCCAAAGTACCGGATGCTTTAGTACTTCGAAATTTATATCATGTCCAAAGGAGGATCCCGGAATGATGGGGATATTCTTATATGCATATTGTGAATGTCGGTTACCAGGTGTTCAATCCATATGAATGATATTTTTGTCTCTATGCATGGGACGTTTATTTATGAGAATTGGGAATATGAAATCTTGTGGTCTATTAAAATTATGAAATGATTATTTATGATAAACTAATGAACTCACCAACCTTTTGGTTGACACTTTAAAGCATGTCTATTCTCAGGTACGAAAGAAATCTTCCGCTGTGCATTTGCTCATATTAGAGACATTACTTGAATTCATTCATGACATATTTCAAAAGACGTTGCATTCGAGTCGTTGAGTTCATCAAGATTATTTAAAGTCAATTATAGTTACATGTATTATGAAATAGTATGCCTGTCGTCAACTTTCGATGTAATGAAAGATTGTCTTTTCAAAAACGAATGCAATGTTTGTAAAATGTATCATATAGAGGTCAAGTACCTCGCAATGTAATCAACTGTTGTGAATCGTTTATAATCGATATGGATTTCGTCCGGATGGATTAGGACGGGTCCTTTCAGTTGGTATCAGAGCGGTGGTCTTAGCGAACCAGGTCTTGCATTAATGTGTCTCACTGATAGTTGTTTAGATGCATTAGTGAGTTTGGACTTCGACCATGTCTGCATGTCAAAATTTTTGCTTATCATTTTGTCAGAAATCATTTATTTATTATCCTTAATAAATTACCTGCTTATTATTCTTAGTCTAGACACATCTAATTACAATGACTGCATGAATAGTGTATAGACAAATTCATATCTTAGCGTATCTGCTAATTCATATCTTAGCGTATCTGTTATTGTTATCTTTACCTGACAGCTTTCGTAGATTCCTCCGTAACTTATGAGATTTTAGTATTACATATGCATATGTAAATTATGTATTGCAGGATACTAATCTACATCCGATAATCTATTTCTTATCAAAAATCCTTCATCTGATCGTACGGGATGAATTCTTCAACTAACTCGAGTCCCTCGGATTTCGACAACTATTCTGATAGTTATCCCGACAGTTATTCCGAATGGATAGTCATCTAAGCTCCGGAAGCAACGTCAGCAGAATGAATTAACCAATCATCCATCCCCAATTCATCTGATGGATTCGTAGTCGACTTAATCAATGGAGACGCGCAGAAGGCAATCCCTTCCACTAACCGAATTCACCTCTTGATAATGAACCTGAAGCGTTTACCGACGAACCTGTTCGAGACACCAATTTCAGTCTCATTTCTAGGGTAACTCAACAAGATCATATTCTATCCACAAATCTAAACCCTATTCATCTGCTCGTTCCGATCGACAATCATCTTGGAATAATAGGAGAAGTCAACGAACTTCGCGCTCGAGTAATCAATCTGGAGAATATGGTACAAAATGTACCAGCTTCAGCAACATCACCGGCACCAACAGTACAAGCAGTAATAGCACCAGTACCATCAACAATCCATGCCTCAACATCTCATTATATACCTCGAGTATAATCATTGTTCTACATATCATTCTACATCAATTATTTTCGTTCTTCATGGAGATTATGTAATCTCTAATGTTTTTGAGATTATATATCCTTGCTCTAACGGTAAATCAAATGAGTTTAATATCATATTGACTCATTAAATCCATGATTACATCTGAAGAAAATATATATGTAAATATGTTTTCATAAAGGTTGTAATTTAAAATTCTTTTGTACAAACGGTTAATGGTGAAAATATTTTAACGGGTAGGTAATACCCGAGGAATATTTAAATTTCACATTAATAAGTTACACTGTATATTCTTCGAATCTGATTCCACAGTTATTCACTATCCTACTTACATCCACCGGTATCCGTATCCGTTCACCGCAGAGTAACCATTTTCATTAAATTTTAAATTTGGATTTTGACCTATCAGAATCCAACAAGTGGCATAATGAAGAAAACATTTGACGGAATAAAATTTGTTAGAAACAAACAAATTAACTATGAGTAATTTTGTTAAGAATCCACGCTAACAAAATCCTAGCTAACTGTTCCTAGCTAACTGATCACATTTTAATTTATCGCAATTTTATTTATCATCATTTAATTTCTGTTATTTATTTTACGCACTTTAAATATCGGGACACGTATACAATGTTTTGACATATCATATCGACCCATCTATATATATATTTCGGAACAGCCATAGGCACTCTATATGCAAATGTTGGAGTTAGCTATACAGGGTTGAGGTTGATTCCAAAATATATATATACTTTGAGTTGTGATCGAGTCTGAGACGTATACGGGTCACGACACGTATTAATTAATTCGAATTTTATATATTAAACTATATATGAATTATTGGGCTGTCAACTGTGGACTATCAACTGATGACTACCAACATTGAACAATTAAAATGAACTAAAATATTGATTAAAACATATGAAACTAAACAATTCTTCAAGTCTGCCACTTGATTTCATCTTAAACCTCAATTGTATCTTCACGATTACATTCTGCGTTCAAACCTTTCATGATTCTTGAAAACACCTCAATCGAGAGGATGAACCAACCGCACTTCATTTACGGAAGGAAAGAGTTATGCATATAGTTATGCACCTGAGAAACTCTCGGCAACTGAGTAAAAGTTTAACACGTAGCCGCGTCAGATCCTTTGGCAGTTATTAGCAAAAATAACTTTGTGATCCCTCTTCAAGGTAGCCAATTTTGTCACAGCTCCAGCAAGTCAACTTCGACTTTTCATTCGAAGTAGCCTTACTATAATCCTGATATATACGATTACCCTTTCGATACCGGGAAATTCTTTTATATTCCATTATATTACCAGCAGACGTACCAGCAACCCCGTTGCTCCTTGATTTAAATCTCTCCGACAAATCACTATATTTATCTATTGAAGTCTCATCATGTACTCGTCCGCATCTTGTAACAAGAATTACCATACCAATTACTGATTATCAGTAATCAGTACTTTAAAAACTCACAGCATATCTACAACAGCAGTTATATGTATACATATAACATTCACCTCTTAGAATTATGATTTTTCATTCTGAAAAGTACCCAGTCTACAAATCAATCCCACAAATTCTGAAAAAGCTGAATACAGCAGCAAAAACTATACACGACCTTAACCGTCGAAAGTTTTATGATAAAGAATGGAGTATTGGAAACACTCAATAGAAAATTTAGTACCGAAAAGCGGACTATGCGAAACTATGAAGGAAACCGTGGACAAATTACAAAGAATAAGTTTGACTTCAAAGAATCCAAAAGATTCAATGCCTGCTGAAGTCTTTAACGAATATCTTGCTCCTTACTCTAAACCCTTGCGGACAATAGTTTCCGTCATCCTCTGATCTTAGATATTCAAAGATATTATCGTATCTTTCATTTTAAATATCCTCGATATTTCTGAATATATTCTCATAACTAATCTTATCTGAAATCATTTATCTCTTTGAACTATCAGTGTTACATCATATGAGAAACTATTAGTTTCTATATTCTGTAAACTTTCGAGCTTAAAATATGAATGTTATTGAAGTAATGTTGGGAATTGATGCATGAGTTAGTATAATATAATGACACTTGATCAACGTGATTATATTACAGTAAGTCATGCTGAGTTTCTAATGGGACGTGATGATTCACAGATCATAAAGTCATCATGTGCCATGTTACATAACTCTTTCATTCTACTTAACTCCTGAACCAATTAAGAAAATGTATTCTTGATGGTTCTATCTTCCGTGATGTTGATAAATTTGAAAATCAAATCGTGCTATCACGTTCCTTCCTGCTTAGAACATTATAATCATTAGAAACTCTATATCTACAAATTCTGGACCATTATTCGCTTGACTTGAAGTCGGGAAGAGAAAACAAAAGCATAGAGCTTTGAAATATAAGGGAGAATATAAAGCCCGATAACAACACATAAAAATTACAAACCGTGTATATCAATGTTTATCACAACATAAAGACACGGGAAAATTAAAAACATTATAATCCCAAGGGCGAAGTAGAAGAAAGTAGATTTCTCTGGTGGAAGTTGGAAAAGGAGAATGATTGTTGCGATAGTAAGGACGAGGACAAGGATCAGAACTGGATTGAGCATTTTTAGAATCTTTTGGATGTATGAAACAAGAAGAAAAGTATAGGAATGGTGAGAATAATGGAACGGAAGAGTTTAATTTATAATGGAAATATCAGACAGAGTAATCGAAGTAGATCACCGTATTTAATTAGAGAGATCTTAATTTCCTTATTCGCCGAAGAATCAGATTTTATAGATTTCCAAGATTTTCTTTTAAATCCCTTGAATTCCGGAATTCAAGCAAGACAACGTCAAAAGCTAAGACACACCTTATTTTCTAAATTCAACCCTAACTATGTCAAAAGCTAAGACGAATCTTTATTTCTTCATTTCCCTCTTTTGTGATAGTGTCACTCGTACGTTTCACATAATCAAATCATTTTATCTAAATTAATCACTAATGATAAAACTCTATTTATCAACTCATATTCGTCATGAAAACATTCTTATTGTTAACCATGACGACACTGATCAAATTTCGGGACGAAATTTCTTTAACGGGTAGGTACTGTGACGACCCGGAAATTTCCGATCAAATTTAAACTTAATCTCTATATGATTTCGACACGATGAGCAAAGTTATTTTAATTGAGTCTCTAAATTTTAGAACTATTTACATTACCCTTTGACTGTGCTCGATGATTCACGAACAATTGTTTGTAAATAGATATGTACACATATATATACATATATATATATATATATACATATATAAAGATATATGATTCTTAAACACAATTAATATTATATGTATATAGTATATACATAAAATTTATAAATAATAAATGTTCAATGAAGGTTATTATATTATCTATGAGTAGTAAATATTACAAGTTAAAATACAGATGTTATATTAATATTACTACATGTATAAATATTAATATCAATATTAATTTCAGTATTATTAATAATATTATATCTATTTGAAATTTAATACATTTGATTTGTCATATCATTATTAAGATTATTATTATTATAGTTATTAATTAATATAAATTAATTGGTATAATTTACATACAGATACAGCTATATGAAAACGTCCAAATCCTTTATCTGTTTCAAAATCCTTTCGAACTGTTTAAAGGACGACTTCAAATCCCAATCCAGTCCAAAATTGGTTGCACGTCTGTATCACCTTTATCTGTTTTATTTTTTTCCTTTGTTTTCCTCTTATTCTAACCTGCTAACCAAATCACTTTATATGTATCCGAATTTCTCAAAGTCCTGAAATAATTCAACCAACTTTACATCTCCATTATCAATTGTCATTATCTCTTTACTGCAATTCAAATTAAAACCAATGAATTTTAAAGAAACCCATTCGTAGGTTAACCAAACCAAACAATACACACGTCATTTACTACAACCGATAAACTACCATCTTCTTCCTTCCACCAAGATCACCATGAACCACCACCGGTTAACCCAACATCATAAAACACACATCTATCATCTCATATATGATCACCACGCGAATTCATCACAACCCATAACCTCGATATCATTCTTTTGATTATGTTTTGAAAACGCACAACCATCGTTTTTAATTTTCCTTTTCTTCTTTGTCACAACCCACCATCACTTGAACACACCACCATGAACACCTCATATCCGCCACCTTCTTTCTCTCTCATCTTTTTCGTTGTGAATCCAAAACCACCACAGCAGGTTATTGTGTTCTTTCCGTTTTACTTATACCAACCGTCATCATTAACACCCATCTCCCTAATATTGTTTTCTGTTTCTGAATAGATAACCAACACCAAATCTTTACTGCTACGTTTTCAAGAACCCTTCTATGTTTGCTATTCTGTGTCACGCCACGCACCATCATCTATTCTTTATAAGTTTTAAATGCAAACCCAACACCATATATCGATCACTCACCACTATTACTGCGTAATCTTCAAAACCCGTCATCTACACATTGTCACTTCGTTCGCTGTGGCGATTAAGCAAAATAGATGAAGCATGAGCGAAATTATGAAGATGATACATGTTATGATTGAAGGAAGAACATGAAAGAAGATGATTATGATCCGGTTTCTTTTCTGTCAAAGCATAGATATTTTAAAGAGGATGATGACCGACAACTTGCTCAAAAGATAACCCACTTGTTTATTTTTTTTCTTTTAATCGATTGTTATAAGAGGTTTTGTAGGCCATCGGTTATTATTTTATTTTTTTTCTTCATACGGGCCTTAAAATCATTTATGTTGTTGGATCACAATCTTCAATTGGGCTGTGATTTAGTTTGTATTTTGGACCGGGCCGAGTGTTAAGTTAAACGAAAAGGAATGCTGAAGAGAGAAACTGGAACGGGATATATATATTTGGCTATAGAATTATTCAGATAAAACCGAAGCAGATGAGTGGTTAGGCAGTGTGTTACATGAGCGGGAGGTCGAAGGTTCGAGTCCCGACTGGGCCATTTTTTTTGAAAAAGGGTATACTCCTTGATTTATTTACTTCTTTATCATTATTATTAATATTATTATTATTATTATTATTATTATTATTATTATTATTATTATTATTATTATTATTATTATTATTATTATTATTATTATTATTATTATTATTATTATTATTATTATTATTATTATTATTATTATTATTATTATGTTTAATATTTATTAGTGTTATTATAACTACTAATGTTGTAATTGTCATTTAATATTGATATATGATTTTAGTTACAATCGTGGTTGTTTTTTTTATTATTGATAAGATATTTATTATTATCACTATCAAAATGCAAATTAATATTTTTATCATTAATAGTAGTATTATTATTATTATGAAAACTATTATCTTTAAAAATTATTATTATTAGTATTATTATTAATATTATTAACAATATTGTTATGATTATTAAAAACTGTAAGAATTTGTTTATTAGATAAATGTTACGTACATAAAGTATACATAATACATATACCATAATTATATTAACTATATATATCAAACAAATATATATATATATATATATATATATATATATATATATATATATATTCTTCTTATAAATACCTTGTATAACAAATTACTAAATTTAAATAATACTAAGCATATATATATATAAATATATGGACATACCTATATTAATATAATTGAATGAATAAATATAAATCACTTTAAGATATATAATTATATATATATATATATACAAAATAAATATATATTACATATAATTTAAGATATAAAATAAGTATATGTTTTAAATAGAATTTAATATAAATCCTATATAAATACAAATATATATAAATAATATATTTCAATAAATAAAAGTTATGTAATTTCCGTTATATGTTTTAATAATTAAATAAATGATATAGGTTCGTGAATCTGACGCCAACCTTACCTTTGTCCATTATCGTTATATGTATTTTTACTACAAAATACATTAGGTGAGTTTCATTTGCTCTTTTTACTCTTTACATTTTTGGCCTGAGAATGTAGTGACCCGAACTTTTCCATGTTTATATACATTAATTGAGATTGATGTTTACATGATTAAATGTTTCCAACATGTTAAGCAATCAAACTTGTTAAGACTTGATTAATTGAAATAGGTTTCATATAGACAATTGACCACCCAAGTTGACCGGTGATTCACGAACGTTAAAACTTGTAAAAAAACTATATGATGACATATATATGGTTATATATATAGTTAACATGATATTATGATAAGTAAACATATCATTAATTATATTAACAATGAACTACATATGTAAAAACAAGACTACTAACTTAATGATTTTGAAACGAGACATATATGTAACGTTTATCGTTGTAACGACATTTAATGTATATATATATCATATTAAGAGATATTCGTACATCATAATATCATGATAATATAATAATTTAAAATCTCTTTTGATATTATAAACATTGGGTTAACAACATTTAACAAGATCGTTAACCTAAAGGTTTCAAAACAACACTTACATGTAACGACTAACGATGACTTAACGACTCAGTTAAAATGTATATACATGTAGTGTTTTAATATGTATTTATACACTTTTGAAAGACTTCAATACACTTATCAAAATACTTCTACTTAACAAAAATGCTTACAATTACATTCTCGTTCAGTTTCATCAACAATTCTACTCGTATGCACCCGTATTCGTACTCGTACAATACACAGCTTTTAGATGTATGTACTATTGGTATATACACTCCAATGATCAGCTCTTAGCAGCCCATGTGAGTCACCTAACACATGTGGGAACCATCATTTGGCAACTAGCATGAAATATCTCATAAGATTACAAAAATATGAGTAATCATTCATGACTTATTTACATGAAAACAAAATTACATATCCTTTATATCTAATCCATACACCAACGACCAAAAACACCTACAAACACTTTCATTCTTCAATTTTCTTCATCTAATTGAACTCTCTCAAGTTCTATCTTCAAGTTCTAAGTGTTCTTCATAAATTCCAAAAGTTCTAGTTTCATAAAATCAAGAATACTTTCAAGTTTGCTAGCTCACTTCCAATCTTGTAAGGTGATCATCCAACCTCAAGAAATCTTTGTTTCTTACAGTAGGTTATCATTCTAATACAAGGTAATAATCATATTCAAACTTTGGTTCAATTTCTATAACTATAACAATCTTATTTCAAGTGATGATCTTACTTGAACTTGTTTTCGTGTCATGATTTTGCTTCAAGAACTTTGAGCCATCCAAGGATCCATTGAAGCTAGATCCATTTTTCTCTTTTCCAGTAGGTTCATCCAAGGAACTTAAGGTAGTAATGATGTTCATAACATCATTCGATTCATACATATAAAGCTATCTTATTCGAAGGTTTAAACTTGTAATCACTAGAACATAGTTTAGTTAATTCTAAACTTGTTCGCAAACAAAAGTTAATCCTTCTAACTTGACTTTTAAAATCAACTAAACACATGTTCTATATCTATATGATATGCTAACTTAATGATTTAAAACCTGGAAACACGAAAAACACCGTAAAACCGGATTTACGCCGTCGTAGTAACACCGCGGGCTGTTTTGGGTTAGTTAATTAAAAACTATGATAAACTTTGATTTAAAAGTTGTTATTCTGAGAAAATGATTTTTATTATGAACATGAAACTATATCCAAAAATTATGGTTAAACTCAAAGTGGAAGTATGTTTTTAAAATGGTCATCTAGACGTCGTTCTTTCGACTGAAATGACTACCTTTACAAAAACGACTTGTAACTTATTTTTCCGACTAGAAACCTATACTTTTTTTGTTTAGATTCATAAAATAGAGTTCAATATGAAACCATAGCAATTTGATTCACTCAAAACGGATTTAAAATGAAGAAGTTATGGGTAAAACAAGATTGGATAATTTTTCTCATTTTAGCTACGTGAAAATTGGTAACAAATCTATTCCAACCATAACTTAATCAACTTGTATTATATATTATGTAATCTTGAGATACCATAGACACGTATACAATGTTTCGACCTATCATGTCGACACATCTATATATATTTCGGAACAACCATAGACACTCTATATGTGAATGTTGGAGTTAGCTATACAGGGTTGAGGTTGATTCCAAAATATATATAGTTTGAGTTGTGATCAATACTGAGATACGTATACACTGGGTCGTGGATTGATTCAAGATAATATTTATCGATTTATTTCTGTACATCTAACTGTGGACAACTAGTTGTAGGTTACTAACGAGGACAGCTGACTTAATAAACTTAAAACATCAAAATATATTAAAAGTGTTGTAAATATATTTTGAACATACTTTGATATATATGTATATATTGTTATAGGTTCGTGAATCAACCAGTGGCCAAGTCTTACTTCCCGACGAAGTAAAAATCTGTGAAAGTGAGTTATAGTCCCACTTTTAAAATCTAATATATTTGGGATGAGAATACATGCAGGTTTTATAAATGATTTACAAAATAGACACAAGTACGTGAAACTACATTCTATGGTTGAATTATCGAAATCGAATATGCCCCTTTTTATTAAGTCTGGTAATCTAAGAATTAGGGAACAGACACCCTAATTGACGCGAATCCTAAAGATAGATCTATTGGGCCTAACAAACCCCATCCAAAGTACCGGATGCTTTAGTACTTCGAAATTTATATCATATCCGAAGGGTGTCCCGGAATGATGGGGATATTCTTATATATGCATCTTGTTATTGTCGGTTACCAGGTGTTCACCATATGAATGATTTTTATCTCTATGTATGGGATGTGTATTGAAATATGAAATCTTGTGGTCTATTGTTACGATTTGATATATATAAGTTAAACCTATAACTCACCAACATTTTTGTTGACGTTTTAAGCATGTTTATTCTCAGGTGATTATTAAGAGCTTCCGCTGTCGCATACTTAAATAAGGACAAGATTTGGAGTCCATGCTTGTATGATATTGTGTAAAAACTGCATTCAAGAAACTTATTTTGTTGTAACATATTTGTATTGTAAACCATTATGTAATGGTCGTGTGTAAACAGGATATTTTAGATTATCATTATTTGATAATCTACGTAAAGCTTTTTAAACCTTTATTGATGAAATAAAGGTTATGGTTTGTTTAAAAATGAATGCAGTCTTTGAAAAACGTCTCATATAGAGGTCAAAACCTCGCAACGAAATCAATTAATATGGAACGTTTTTAATCAATAAGAACGGGACATTTCAGTTGGTATCCGAGCGTTGGTCTTAGAGAACCAGAAAATTTGCATTAGTGTGTCTTATCGAGTTTGTTAGGATGCATTAGTGAGTCTGGACTTCGACCGTGTTTTCTTTAAAAATGATTGCTTAACATTTTTGTTGGAAACTATATATTTTTAACATATGAATATTATGTGATATATTAATCTCTTAACGTGTTTGATATTATGTGATAGATGTCTACCTCTAGAACAAGTCCCATTGACTCACCTAATAATAATGAAGAGTCAAATGTAAATTGGAATGATTTGTGGACTGATTCACAAGTTCCCGAAGAGGAACCGGAAGAAGAGTCGGAACCGGAAGAAGAATCGGAACCGGATGAAGAAATAGAACCGGTGGGGGAAATAATAAAACGGTTAAGTAAAAGAAAATCCTCAACCAACCGACCAAAGTTAATTATGGTCAATGGTGTTTCCGCCAAGGAAGCAAAATATTGGGAGGATTACCAATTCTCCGATGAATCGGATTTCGACGAGAATTCCGATGATGTTATAGAAATTACCCCAACTGAATTTAAAAAGGCAAAAGAAAATAATAAGGGAAAGGGCATAAAAATAGAGAAATCTAATTCCAACCCCGATGAACTTTATATGTATCGTCAACCCCCGAAGTCCTTAAGTTGTAACAATGACCCGGGAACCTCTAAACCACCAGGTTTTTCTAAACCAATGTGGACAACGACGGCTCGTATTAGGGGAACATCATATATCCCTAGAAACTTGGCAAAACGAACCAAAACCGAAGAAGAAGAAACGAGCGAGTCGGAATAAGATAGTTGTATTCGTGTGGTGTAATATATGGAATATAGTGTTCTTATGCTTTATGATATATGTAAAAATTGCTTGTATTAATAAGTATTTTTTTTATGAATCTAACTCTTGTCTATTTTACAGTTTAAAAACACAAAATGGATAGACAACCCAATATTTTAAGAGACCTACCCGGAGACATGATTGATGAAATCTTGTCTAGAGTCGGCCAGAATTCTTCGGCACAACTATTTAAGGCGAGATCAGTTTGTAAGACATTCGAAGAACGTTCCAAGAATGTCTTGGTTTATAAGAGACTTTCGTTTGAAAGATGGGGGATATCACATTGGGAAACCCATAAATTACGATGTGTTTACTTTGACGCATATATTGCGGGGAACCCAAATGCTATTTTACGCAACGGGTTAAGAAATTATTTTGACTCAATATATCCGAATATTGGACTTCGTGATTTAGAAAAAGCGGCTAACATGCAACATAAAGAAGCATGTTATGCTTACGGATTAGTAATGTTCGCTTCTCACCAAAGTGAGAACAAGAACATCGGGCTACAACTATTAAACAAAACGTTTCCACAAGTGACGGAGTCGGTAATTGGGGTAAGAAATGAGGTTTTTAGATTATTACGGGACTGTTGGACATTACGTAACCCTCGTCCCTTTGATGACGTTACAACACGCTGTCTTATCAACGGCCATAACGGTTATGTTGCACAAGACCAAGGATGGGAAGTAGTCCTAGTAAAACCAGAATGCATGACTTGTTTCTGGACGTATGAATTACGTGTCTTTATTGCCTTTGCCGAACGACTTGTGTACTAGCTAGAATTGTCTTCACAACTATCTTGTATCAAAGTTATTGTGTGCTATATTTCATGCTTTATGTAAAATAAGCGGTATTGTAAGTTTGTAAAATATTGTATAAAAGTTTGAACGCGAAATATTATTACAATCAGTTTTTCATATAGAATTGTAGTAGTTGAATTGTATATTAGCTACTAAGTATGAACTTAACGGGTAGGTACTACCCGAATTTAAACTTATAAAACGCTAATATGAAGAAAAAGCTTTTATAAATGAGTTCATATTATGCTACGAAATACTATTAACTACTCTTAATATTCTGTATGATTAACTTGTTCCATTTAACTATTTTGAAGGAAATGGCACCGACTACTCGACACACCGTGAATATGAATGAAGAGGAATTCCGTACTTTTCTAGCTTCAAACATAGCCGCAGTACAGGCTGCGCTACATACCAACAATAACCTTGGATCTAGCAGTACAGGAAATCGTGTAGGATGCACCTACAAAGAATTCACTGCCTGCAAACCTTTGGAATTTGATGGAACCGAAGGACCGATCGGATTGAAACGGTGGACCGAGAAGGTTGAATCGGTGTTTGCCATAAGTAAGTGTACTGAAGAGGACAAAGTGAAGTACGCTACGCATACCTTCACAGGTTCTGCGTTAACATGGTGGAATACCTATCTAGAGCAAGTGGGACAAGATGATGCGTACGCACTACCGTGGTCAGCATTCAAGCACTTGATGAACGAGAAGTACCGTCCCAGAACCGAGGTCAATAAGCTCAAGACAGAACTTAGAGGGTTACGAACCCAAGGATTTGATATTACCACGTACGAAAGACGATTCACAGAATTGTGCCTATTGTGTCCGGGAGCATTCGAAGATGAGGAAGAGAAGATCGACGCGTTTGTGAAAGGATTACCGGAAAGAATCCAAGAAGATATAAGTTCACACGAGCCCGCCTCCATACAACAGGCATGTAGAATGGCTCACAAACTAGTGAACCAGATTGAAGAAAGAATTAAAGAACAGACTGCTGAAGAGGCCAATGTGAAGCAAGTCAAAAGAAAGTGGGAGGAAAACGGTGATAAGAATCACCAATACAACAACAACAGTAATTACAACAATAATCGCAACAATTATCCCAACAATCGCAACATCAATCGCAACTACAACAAACGGCCCAACAACAACAACAACAACAACAACAACAGCAACTACAACAATCATCCCAACAACAATAATAACCGCAACAACAACAACAATCAGAAGCAACTATGCCAAAGGTGTGAAAAGAATCACTCGGGGTTCTGCACCAAATTTTGCAACAAGTGTAAAAGAAATGGTCATAGCGCGACGAAGTGTGAGGTCTACGGACCAGGGGTTAATAGAACGAAAGGAACAAATGGTGTCGGAACGAGTAATGGCGGAGCAAGTAGTGTCGGAGCAAGTTATGCCAATGTAGTTTGTTATAAATGTGGAAAACCAGGCCACATTATTAGAAATTGCCCGAACCAGGAGAACACGAATGGACAAGGCCGTGGAAGAGTTTTCAATATTAATGCGGTAGAGGCACAGGAAGACCCGGAGCTTGTTACGGGTACGTTTCTTATTGACAATAAATCTGCTTACGTTTTATTTGATTCGGGTGCGGATAGAAGCTATATGAGTAGAGATTTTTGTGCTAAATTAAGTTGTCCATTGACGCCTTTGGATAGTAAATTTTTACTCGAATTAGCAAATGGTAAATTAATTTCAGCAGATAATATATGTCGGAATCGAGAAATTAAACTGGTTAGCGAAACATTTAAGATTGATTTGATACCAGTAGAGTTAGGGAGTTTTGATGTGATAATCGGTATGGACTGGTTGAAAGAAGTGAAAGCGGAGATCGTTTGTTACAAAAATGCAATTCGCATTATACGAGAAAAAGGAAAACCCTTAATGGTGTACGGAGAAAAGGGCAACACGAAGCTACATCTTATTAGTAATTTGAAGGCACAAAAACTAATAAGAAAAGGTTGCTATGCTGTTCTAGCACACGTCGAGAAAGTACAAACTGAAGAAAAGAGCATCAATGATGTTCCCATTGCAAAAGAATTTCCCGATGTATTTCCGAAAGAATTACCGGGATTACCCCCACATCGATCCGTTGAATTTCAAATAGATCTTGTACCAGGAGCTGCACCAATAGCTCGTGCTCCTTACAGACTCGCACCCAGCTAGATGAAAGAACTGCAAAGCCAATTACAAGAACTTTTAGAGCGTGGTTTCATTCGACCAAGCACATCACCGTGGGGAGCTCCTGTTTTGTTTGTCAAGAAGAAAGATGGTACATTCAGGTTGTGTATCGACTACCGAGAGTTGAACAAACTTACCATCAAGAACCGCTACCCACTACCGAGAATCGACGACTTATTTGATCAACTACAAGGCTCGTCTGTTTATTCAAAGATTGACTTACGTTCCGGGTATCATCAAATGCGGGTGAAAGAAGATGATATTCCAAAGACTGCTTTCAGAACACGTTACGGTCATTACGAGTTTATGGTCATGCCGTTTGGTTTAACTAATGCACCAGCTGTGTTCATGGACCTTATGAACCGAGTGTGTGGACCATACCTTGACAAGTTTGTCATTGTTTTCATTGATGACATACTTATTTACTCAAAGAATGACCAAGAACACGGTGAACATTTGAGAAAGGTGTTAGAAGTATTGAGGAAGGAAGAATTGTACGCTAAGTTTTCAAAGTGTGCATTTTGGTTGGAAGAAGTTCAATTCCTCGGTCACATAGTGAACAAAGAAGGTATTAAGGTGGATCCGGCAAAGATAGAAACTGTTGAAAAGTAGGAAACCCCGAAAACTCCGAAACACATACGCCAGTTTTTAGGACTAGCTGGTTACTACAGAAGGTTCATCCAAGACTTTTCCAGAATAGCAAAACCCTTGACTGCATTAACGCATAAAGGGAAGAAATTTGAATGGAATGATGAACAAGAGAAAGCGTTTCAGTTATTGAAGAAAAAGCTAACTACGGCACCTATATTGTCATTGCCTGAAGGGAATGATGATTTTGTGATTTATTGTGATGCATCAAAGCAAGGTCTCGGTTGTGTATTAATGCAACGAACGAAGGTGATTGCTTATGCGTCTAGACAATTGAAGATTCACGAACAAAATTATACGACGCATGATTTGGAATTAGGCGCGGTTGTTTTTGCATTAAAGACTTGGAGGCACTACTTATATGGGGTCAAAAGTATTATATATACCGACCACAAAAGTCTTCAACACATATTTAATCAGAAACAACTGAATATGAGGCAGCGTAGGTGGATTGAATTATTGAATGATTACGATTTTGAGATTCGTTACCACCCGGGGAAGGCAAATGTGGTAGCCGATGCCTTGAGCAGGAAGGATAGAGAACCCATTCGAGTAAAATCTATGAATATAATGATTCATAATAACATTACTACTCAAATAAAGGAGGCGCAACAAGGAGTTTTAAAAGAGGGAAATTTAAAGGATGAAATACCCAAAGGATCGGAGAAGCATCTTAATATTCGGGAAGACGGAACCCGGTATAGGGCTGAAAGGATTTGGGTACCAAAATTTGGAGATATGAGAGAAATGGTACTTAGAGAAGCTCATAAAACCAGATACTCAATACATCCTGGAACGGGGAAGATGTACAAGGATCTCAAGAAACATTTTTGGTGGCCGGGTATGAAAGCCGATGTTGCTAAATATGTAGGAGAATGTTTGACGTGTTCTAAGGTCAAAGCTGAGCATCAGAAACCATCAGGTCTACTTCAACAACCCGAAATCCCGGAATGGAAATGGGAAAACATTACCATGGATTTCATCACTAAATTGCCAAGGACTGCAAGTGGTTTTGATACTATTTGGGTAATAGTTGATCGTCTCACCAAATCAGCACACTTCCTACCAATAAGAGAAGATGACAAGATGGAGAAGTTAGCACGACTGTATTTGAAGGAAGTCATCTCCAGACATGGAATACCAATCTCTATTATCTCTGATAGGGATGGCAGATTTATTTCAAGATTCTGGCAGACATTACAGCAAGCATTAGGAACTCGTCTAGACATGAGTACTGCCTATCATCCACAAACTGATGGGCAGAGCGAAAGGACGATACAAACGCTTGAAGACATGCTACGAGCATGTGTTATTGATTTCGGAAACAGTTGGGATCGACATCTACCGTTAGCAGAATTTTCCTACAACAACAGCTACCATTCAAGCATTGAGATGGCGCCGTTTGAAGCACTTTATGGTAGAAAGTGCAGGTCTCCGATTTGTTGGAGTGAGGTGGGGGATAGACAGATTACGGGTCCGGAGATTATACAAGAAACTACCGAGAAGATCATCCAAATTCAACAACGGTTGAAAACCGCCCAAAGTCGACAAAAGAGCTACGCTGACATTAAAAGAAAAGATATAGAATTTGAAATTGGAGAGATGGTCATGCTTAAAGTTTCACCTTGGAAAGGCGTTGTTCGATTTGGTAAACGAGGGAAATTAAATCCAAGGTATATTGGACCATTCAAGATTATTGATCGTGTCGGACCAGTAGCTTACCGACTTGAGTTACCTCAACAACTCGCGGCTGTACATAACACTTTCCACGTCTCAAATTTGAAGAAATGTTTTGCTAAAGAAGATCTCACTATTCCGTTAGATGAAATCCAAATCAACGAAAAACTCCAATTCATCGAAGAACCCGTCGAAATAATGGATCGTGAGGTTAAAAGACTTAAGCAAAACAAGATACCAATTGTTAAGGTTCGATGGAATGCTCGTAGAGGACCCGAGTTCACCTGGGAGCGTGAAGATCAGATGAAGAAGAAATACCCGCATCTATTTCCAGAAGATTCGTCAACACCTTCAACAGCTTAAAATTTCGGGACGAAATTTATTTAACGGGTAGGTACTGTAGTGACCCGAACTTTTCCATGTTTATATACATTAATTGAGATTGATGTTTACATGATTAAATGTTTCCAACATGTTAAGCAATCAAACTTGTTAAGACTTGATTAATTGAAATAGGTTTCATATAGACAATTGACCACCCAAGTTGACCGGTGATTCACGAACGTTAAAACTTGTAAAAAAACTATATGATGACATATATATGGTTATATATATAGTTAACATGATATTATGATAAGTAAACATATCATTAATTATATTAACAATGAACTACATATGTAAAAACAAGACTACTAACTTAATGATTTTGAAACGAGACATATATGTAACGTTTATCGTTGTAACGACATTTAATGTATATATATCATATTAAGAGATATTCGTACATCATAATATCATGATAATATAATAATTTAAAATCTCTTTTGATATTATAAACATTGGGTTAACAACATTTAACAAGATCGTTAACCTAAAGGTTTCAAAACAACACTTACATGTAACGACTAACGATGACTTAACGACTCAGTTAAAATGTATATACATGTAGTGTTTTAATATGTATTTATACACTTTTGAAAGACTTCAATACACTTATCAAAATACTTCTACTTAACAAAAATGCTTACAATTACATTCTCGTTCAGTTTCATCAACAATTCTACTCGTATGCACCCGTATTCGTACTCGTACAATACACAGCTTTTAGATGTATGTACTATTGGTATATACACTCCAATGATCAGCTCTTAGCAGCCCATGTGAGTCACCTAACACATGTGGGAACCATCATTTGGCAACTAGCATGAAATATCTCATAAGATTACAAAAATATGAGTAATCATTCATGACTTATTTACATGAAAACAAAATTACATATCCTTTATATCTAATCCATACACCAACGACCAAAAACACCTACAAACACTTTCATTCTTCAATTTTCTTCATCTAATTGAACTCTCTCAAGTTCTATCTTCAAGTTCTAAGTGTTCTTCATAAATTCCAAAAGTTCTAGTTTCATAAAATCAAGAATACTTTCAAGTTTGCTAGCTCACTTCCAATCTTGTAAGGTGATCATCCAACCTCAAGAAATCTTTGTTTCTTACAGTAGGTTATCATTCTAATACAAGGTAATAATCATATTCAAACTTTGGTTCAATTTCTATAACTATAACAATCTTATTTCAAGTGATGATCTTACTTGAACTTGTTTTCGTGTCATGATTTTGCTTCAAGAACTTTGAGCCATCCAAGGATCCATTGAAGCTAGATCCATTTTTCTCTTTTCCAGTAGATTCATCCAAGGAACTTAAGGTAGTAATGATGTTCATAACATCATTCGATTCATACATATAAAGCTATCTTATTCGAAGGTTTAAACTTGTAATCACTAGAACATAGTTTAGTTAATTCTAAACTTGTTCGCAAACAAAAGTTAATCCTTCTAACTTGACTTTTAAAATCAACTAAACACATGTTCTATATCTATATGATATGCTAACTTAATGATTTAAAACCTGGAAACACGAAAAACACCGTAAAACCGGATTTACGCCGTCGTAGTAACACCGCGGGCTGTTTTGGGTTAGTTAATTAAAAACTATGATAAACTTTGATTTAAAAGTTGTTATTCTGAGAAAATGATTTTTATTATGAACATGAAACTATATCCAAAAATTATGGTTAAACTCAAAGTGGAAGTATGTTTTTAAAATGGTCATCTAGACGTCGTTCTTTCGACTGAAATGACTACCTTTACAAAAACGACTTGTAACTTATTTTTCCGACTAGAAACCTATACTTTTTTTGTTTAGATTCATAAAATAGAGTTCAATATGAAACCATAGCAATTTGATTCACTCAAAACGGATTTAAAATGAAGAAGTTATGGGTAAAACAAGATTGGATAATTTTTCTCATTTTAGCTACGTGAAAATTGGTAACAAATCTATTCCAACCATAACTTAATCAACTTGTATTATATATTATGTAATCTTGAGATACCATAGACACGTATACAATGTTTCGACCTATCATGTCGACACATCTATATATATTTCGGAACAACCATAGACACTCTATATGTGAATGTTGGAGTTAGCTATACAGGGTTGAGGTTGATTCCAAAATATATATAGTTTGAGTTGTGATCAATACTGAGATACGTATACACTGGGTCGTGGATTGATTCAAGATAATATTTATCGATTTATTTCTGTACATCTAACTGTGGACAACTAGTTGTAGGTTACTAACGAGGACAGCTGACTTAATAAACTTAAAACATCAAAATATATTAAAAGTGTTGTAAATATATTTTGAACATACTTTGATATATATGTATATATTGTTATAGGTTCGTGAATCAACCAGTGGCCAAGTCTTACTTCCCGACGAAGTAAAAATCTGTGAAAGTGAGTTATAGTCCCACTTTTAAAATCTAATATTTTTGGGATGAGAATACATGCAGGTTTTATAAATGATTTACAAAATAGACACAAGTACGTGAAACTACATTCTATGGTTGAATTATCGAAATCGAATATGCCCCTTTTTATTAAGTCTGGTAATCTAAGAATTAGGGAACAGACACCCTAATTGACGCGAATCCTAAAGATAGATCTATTGGGCCTAACAAACCCCATCCAAAGTACCGGATGCTTTAGTACTTCGAAATTTATATCATATCCGAAGGGTGTCCCGGAATGATGGGGATATTCTTATATATGCATCTTGTTATTGTCGGTTACCAGGTGTTCACCATATGAATGATTTTTATCTCTATGTATGGGATGTGTATTGAAATATGAAATCTTGTGGTCTATTGTTACGATTTGATATATATAAGTTAAACCTATAACTCACCAACATTTTTGTTGACGTTTTAAGCATGTTTATTCTCAGGTGATTATTAAGAGCTTCCGCTGTCGCATACTTAAATAAGGACAAGATTTGGAGTCCATGCTTGTATGATATTGTGTAAAAACTGCATTCAAGAAACTTATTTTGTTGTAACATATTTGTATTGTAAACCATTATGTAATGGTCGTGTGTAAACAGGATATTTTAGATTATCATTATTTGATAATCTACGTAAAGCTTTTTAAACCTTTATTGATGAAATAAAGGTTATGGTTTGTTTAAAAATGAATGCAGTCTTTGAAAAACGTCTCATATAGAGGTCAAAACCTCGCAACGAAATCAATTAATATGGAACGTTTTTAATCAATAAGAACGGGACATTTCAGAGAATACATGTAAATGCTTTATTAACTGCTTTACAATATTTATATGCGTGAGTTTCATCACTCCCTTTTTAAATGCTTTTGCAATATATATTTTTGGGACTGAGAATGCATGCGCTTTTATAAATGTTTTACGAAATAGACACAAGTAATCAAAACTACATTATATGGATGAATGATTGAAATTGAATATGCCCCTTTTTATTAAGTCTGGTAATCTAAGAATTAGGGAACATACACCCTAATTGACGCGAACTCTAAAGATAGATCTATCGGGCCCAACAAGCCCCATCCAAAGTACCGGATGCTTTAGTACTTCGAAATTTATATCATGTCCGAAGGAGGATCCCGGAATGATGGGGATATTCTTATATGCATATTGTGAATGTCGGTTACCAGGTGTTCAATCCATATGAATGATATTTTTGTCTCTATGCATGGGACGTTTATTTATGAGAATTGGGAATATGAAATCTTGTGGTCTATTAAAATTATGAAATGATTATTTATGATAAACTAATGAACTCACCAACCTTTTGGTTGACACTTTAAAGCATGTCTATTCTCAGGTACGAAAGAAATCTTCCGTTGTGCATTTGCTCATATTAGAGACATTACTTGAATTCATTCATGACATATTTCAAAAGACGTTGCATTCGAGTCGTTGAGTTCATCAAGATTATTTAAAGTCAATTATAGTTACATGTATTATGAAATAGTATGCCTGCCGTCAACTTTCGATGTAATGAAAGATTGTCTTTTCAAAAACGAATGCAATGTTTGTAAAATGTATCATATAGAGGTCAAGTACCTCGCGATGTAATCAACTGTTGTGAATCGTTTATAATCGATATGGATTTCGTCCGGATGAATTAGGACGGGTCCTTTCATACTGCATAGTAGATATATGCAGATTTAATAACAAATCATGTTATAAACCATCAGATACAATTACAATTCCTTTAGAATATTTTACAAATACATATAAATATGAACATTAAATGCAAATAAAATCAGATGATCCATATGCTATGCTTGATACATCAAATAGTTAGCATGATAGCATGTGTTATGCTCGATACATTAAATAGTAGTGACATCACAAAAAGACTTGTTTTAGTCAAACCTGAAAAACTTACAATTTGAGATCAACAACTACCGATACCAGAAGCTTTTTCATGGATCGGAACCGTATTAGCTGCAAGATAGCATCTTTAACTGAAGCAACAAAAATAAGATGTAAACTTTTAACTATAGCAAAATAGATTACGGAAAGCTTTGTAGTTCCAAATAAAAGGACATGTTATTTATTTTGCAACTCCTTTGGATATGCAAATAACATAGCAAATAGCAGCACATTAAAACAATAGATTGTGAATAAATCAATAGTTCTAAATTACCTCAAATGGAACTACCTCAATAGATCTAAACACTCTTATTGCCTACAATCAAATAACAAAATTAAAATCTAAACTTTAAGCAATTAAAATTGCATTCAAAAACAAAACTGACTTTAACTTTTTGATATAGACTTTGTTGAATGAGATGAGCAAATTACTTTTCAAACTTAAAGCATCAATGTTTAAGCACACTTATACCTTCTATAGTTTTTCACTTTTGCATTTAATCAAACACTTCTTGTAGGCTTCCTTAAAAATCAATTCTCAAGAACTATGCTTTTTATTTTATCTCTTCTGGTACAGTAATACTAACATCCTTACCACAATCAATGATTCCATATCACGATAGCAGTTTCAATAAATGGCTTATTCAAATAAAAATCAAAGCCTCCAAAATCAAGATAAAAACCCAAAATATATTAACCAAAAAAAGGCATTTGGGATTACACCCAAAATATATAGAATTCAAGATAAGACAAAATCACAGAATGTTAGAAAAGGAAAGAATAGTAGATAAAAACAAAAAATTGAAAAAAAATTAATAATAATATTACAGGTCGAATCGGAGGACAATCTCGATTTAATATCGCATTCAGATTAAGTCTGGAACAAAATAATAACGTGAAAACAACATCTGGGTGTAGAAAGCAAATAAAAACCTTTAAAGACATAAAGGAACCACTAATATAATCACATACGAATGAAAATATACAAACAATAATGAAAATGGAAATAGAAGAAAAAAATAGTTAATAGAAGATTAGAAGATAGAAATTAAAGGTAAGTATTTATTTAACATGATGGTATTAAATTAAATATATTGGAGAAGAGATGGATGAAGATGAAGGAATGTGAATGTAAAGGACGAAGGGAATGCTGATACTTTCAAAGATTTGATTGAGGCTTCTGTGTATAAATTTTTAAATTATCGATAGTAGGGAAATAAGCGAAATAGACGTGCATCTGCTTTTGGAGAAAGTTTGTGTTCATTGGTGCGTAATAGAGGTTTCAGAGCAATCAAGTTAAATTACAAAAAAAATACAAAAAAAAAAAAAAAATAGAATTTGAAGGTTTTTTTTTTTTTTTTTTTTTTTTTTAAACTACAGCAAGTATACAAACTTTGAATACTTGATGAGTAATCATATGTTGAAACCTAATTCGTAGTAACTTTTTGAATTTTCTAGGGTATCTTTGATTTGAACAAGAATTGAGGGTTCGCGCGTTGCTGCTTTAAGGTTTATGCGATTTTAACGCTAGCTATCGATTTTAACGACAAAAAGTATGAAACCTATTAAACTGAAATAACTTTTGATAAATCCACACTTCTTACATGTGAGTTCTGGTTTGTTTCCGTAGTTCTCACCAAGTGGATCAGGTCCTTCAATTGAAATGCCCGCATCCCCCGATGTGGCTGCAACTGCTGCTGCTGCTTCTTGACCGCGACGAAGCTTCTCTGATTTGGCGGCTTCCTTTTTGGCGGCCTTGCATATAGTGAAGCACTAATGAATATCAACATATGCCTAGTAGTTCACATATTAAAATACTAACATAGTATAATCATTAAAAATATGGCCATTTATATTTTTCAAAAAAATGCAGAATCAATGACATTGTTACACTATTAAACATTAAGAGTAACAAAACAACATTTATATGTTCTATAGTTAAAATTCTGTATAAATAGTTCATGTGTTGAATAGGATTTAAAAAATGAATTTTTACAGAAACAATACATATAACTTATGAGTAATTGATTAAAAACAGTTTGCAAGGTTCTATGCTGCTTAGAAACAGGTTTTTTTGGCAACTTAGGGGGACCCGTTTTGTTTGTGATTAGACATAATAAGTAATTGGGTCGAAATTGACATCTCTAAGATTAAAAGGTATCTTTCTTTCTTTACCGATATCAAAAATAAAAAACGTATTTACCGAGGTACAAATTTCCTGGCGAGCAGAAGCCTTTCGGTAAGTCAGCATATGGGTAAGAGTTGGGATAATGTAAACTGTGAAGCTAACCAACAAAGGCCCAACATCCGAATTGAACGCAAAACCAAATGTTATGAACTGCAAAACAAACACCAAAAGTGTCAAAAAAATAAATTTAAACAACTTACCTGGAAGGAGTTGGTTATGGCTACTATGACCACTACCATTAAGCGTAGCCAAGACACCAAGAAGTGGTGCATTTGTAAGTTGCAGGATCAGTCTGTTCATAATTTTCCCATTCGTCATAGGCATCAGGACCACGAACAATGGCACCAGTTAAGAGGTTCGCCACATTGGACGACCCACAATGTGAGTGTGCTCTGAGAAGCAGTTTGCGTATCCAAACATGTAGGTTGTTGCTCTTAGGTTGTCTCCAAGACATAGTCCACCTTAATTAAAATTAACCCCAAAGGTGCTATGGGCACACCGCACAACTCCAAAGGGCGCAACCAATGAAACACCTTTCAGCTTGGTGTACGGGTCCGAGGCAGTAATACCTGCGGAAATAAATGTGCCAACCATGCGCATATTATCCTTCGATGAGAGTATTAACAGCGAGGAACTGTGTGAAAATCTAAATCTAGTTGAGGAGCGCAGGGAAATGGCGGCCATAAAAGAAGCAATCAACAAGCAAATAATCGCAAGCTACTATAATAAACGCGTACAACCATTATCTTTCCAGCTGATGATTTGGTGTGGCGAAAGAATGAAGCAAGCAGAGCGGAGGATACGGGTAAACTTGGACCAAAATGGGAAGGACCATACAAGGTTATTGGTATAAGCGATACAGGGGCGTATCGGTTAGCAAGTTTAGATGGAAAAGCAATAAAACGCACCTGGCATGCACAAACACTCAAACGGTGCTACATATGAAAAACAACAGAGGGATTGATCACCCCAAACAATTGTTTAAAGTTTCTATTATGTAATTTTTATTTTCCATTGTAAACATGACAACTAAGTGTTGTTCATGAAAGGACCCGTTCATATCGATTATAAACGATTCACAATAGTGGATTTCATTGCGAGGTATTTGACCTCTAAATGATACATTTTACAAGCATTGCATTCGTTTTTGAAAGACAAACTTTCATTACATCGAAAGTTGACAGCATGTATACCATTTCATAATATATCCAACTATAAATGACTTAATAATATTCTTGATGAACTCAACGACTCGAATGCAACATCTTTTGAAATATGCCATGAATGACTCCAAGTAATATCTCTAAAATGAGCAAATGCGCAGCAGAAGATTTCTTTAATACCTGAGAATAAAAATGTTTTCAAGTGTCAACCAAAAGGTTGGTGAGTTCATAGGTTTATCATGAAACAATTAAAATTCATCATTTTGATAGACCACAAGATTTATATACAGTACACCTATCTCGTGTACAAAACCATTTTTCATAATGCTTAGCAGAGTAGGTTCGTATCCTTTTCTCCCCCGTAGGTTGCCTCGCGATTTTTAAATAACTGTACACATATCTCGTGCACAAAAATAATACACATAATCTGTGTATAAAAATCATTCTCTCGATACATAACATTCAATTTGATTTCATTTCTCAACATGGTAACCGACCTTAACATATAATGCGCATCAATAATATCCCCAAAACAGAACATCTCGTCTGTATAATATATAAATTTCGAAGTACTAAACACCACACCCACTAGCTCTTCCATCTAGTGAACATTCTAGGTAGGGGTGTTAAACCTGGTAGCTACCTTTAGGATTCGCGTGAATTAGGGCCATACCCGTTTCTAATTCTTAGGTTACCAAGCAATAATAATCAGGGGAAAATATTCATAACAATTAGTGGCAATTATAACGTCCAACTAATTCAATAATAATCCACAGAACTTCTGTCTGCATAATAATTCATTCGAGGAATGTTTTACTTGTGTCTATCTCGTCAAACATTTATAAAAGCATTTCATGTATTCTCAGTTCAAAATATATTTCAAAAGCATTTAATAAAGTAGTTGTAAAAACAGCGCATGTATTCTCAGTCCCAAAAATGTAAAGAGTAAAAGGGAGCAAATGAACTCACAATACGATATTTTGTAGTAAAAATATGCATACGACAGAACTGAACAATGCAAGGTTGGCCTCGGATTCATGTACCTATATCATTTATATATATTAACACATTGTAGTCGAACAAATTTATATACTATTATTATTAATGATATATTTGTTATTTTAATGAATTATATGTTTCATAGTAATATAGTTATATCATATGTATTAAGTATATTTTCATATCAAAATATTTGTTATAATAATACTAAAATAATAATAATAATGTTAAAAATAATATTAAAATATTGTTAGTACTAATAATCATATCAATAATACTGATAATAATACTAGTTCTAAAAATGATAATCTTATTAATAATGTTTTTATAATTATATTCATAACCAAATATTTATATCTTCTTAATCATAATCATCTCATACTCAAAGTAAATAAATGAATCATAATCTTCATATCATTATGTTTATAATTATATCCATAGTTATATTCACCAAGTTTTTAATTAGTAATAATAATAATAATAATAATAATAATAATAATAATAATAATAATCTAAATGATAATTTTATAATTTTTTATAAAATGATAATAATAATAATAATAATATTAATAATATTAATAATAATAATAATAATAATAATAATAATAATAATAATAATATAATAATAATAATATTAAGAAAGGCTACCTTAATGTACTAGGCTTAGAAAATAAATCTGCCAAGGTTCGAACCCAAGACCTCTCGCTTAACACAAAAAAACCAAACCGTCTGATCCGTGCCGTTTTTCTGATTCAATTCACTAATCAAATCTATATAACGCGTTTTCCATTTTCATCATTTCCTTTCAAATCCAAATCCTAGGAAAACAACTAATCATATCAAAATCATCATCAACAGTCGTAACCCTAGTCATCATCGAGCTTAATTTTTCTATTATCAATTTCGTTATATCATGTATCATTACTTCATCATCTTTATCCTGATCATTGTTCCATCATTCATTATTTGAATCATCATAAATCATCACATACAATCATAATGATAAACTCCTAATCATAAAATCATAACCATTATCATCATCGAATACGTTTACCATTCGTTCATCATCACAGCAACACTGTCATCATCCATCTTATATTATTACGATCATCAATCTCGTTGCTTTCACAGCAAACGTGAACATGATCCTAGCCTAGGAACACGGCCCAAACAAAAACCAACTAGCAGCCCAATTTAGCAACCCGTTAATCAAGCCCAACGGTATAGTCTAACAAACAAAATAATTTGGCCCAAAAGAAGTCTTAACTGTTTGGTTTTATGCAGCAGCGAGGAGAAAAAAAAAATCAAGCAGCCGCTGTAGCAAATTAAAAGAATAAGTTGGTGGTGTGTTGGCTGTTCATCTTCCCCACCTTTTAATTATTTGTACGCTTCTTTATTAGGTTAATATTCCCCCTTGTAACCCACTAATGGATATAATGATAAGTGGGGTAGTTTTCTTAAAGATTGTCGGTCAAAGAAATATACATAAAAGCAGCATCTTTTCATTGAATCAATTATATATCAGCTGCAGGAGTAATTTAATCTCCCTTCTTTCATTTGAACAGAGGCAGAAGTAATAGAGTAGCAGCAAGTATAATTGCAGGTTATGATGGTGGTTGTTTCGGCTGCAGATCAGGGAGAAGAAAGAGAGAAAGTGGCGGTGGTTGATGGGAGACTAACCGAAACAGAAGCATTAAAATGGTAGCAGTTTGATTATGGAATTTGTTTTATGATCGAGATAGGTATAAAATATAGTAGAAGGGGTGTATCAGGTTGGTGTTCATGAAGGAAGCAAGAAAGAAAGAGAAGAGGGAGGAGAGAGAGAAAGGTGGTGGTCAATGGTGATTCGTATTTGAAGGTGATGGTGATAGTTTTCATGAGGTGAAGGTGGTGATCTAGGATGATTGTGATAGTTCAAATGCAACCATAAATAGGAGAGATGATGACGGTTTAAGTGGTGATTTATGGTGTTCGAAACAAAGACATGTAGTTGGTTTCATGGTGGTGGGTTTGGGCTGTGTGATCGAAACAGAAATATCAAGTGAAGCAGCAACCGTAATGTTTATTTGGTGATGGCTGTAGCAACAGGTTAGTTACTCATGAACGAGTGATTGTTTGTGTGGTGTTTTACAGGTGGAAGGAGAAGAAAACAGAAAAGCGCGAGAGTGATGGTAATGGTGATGGTTGTTAATGATTTTCATGACGGTAACAATAGCAGGTAATAATTTATTCAAGTGGGTTTTGTTTCTCTTCCTCTCTGTCTTTAACTCTTTTAATAGAAGTAGTGATTTTATAGCTGCAGGTGAATGATTATATCGTGTCAAGAATTTTATCTCGATTGTTTTGTAGTGAAGAAGGTGGTCGACATAGAATCTCGAGCAGGATGATGGAAGGACAGAAAATAGTAATAGATAGGGACTTAAAACAGATTCATACGCTTTACTGATATTGATGGCTAACAAATTTTGTATCTGTCTGTTTGATTTTTTCTCATCGAATTGCAGAAGGAATATATAGAGTGTGAGTATACAATGGTTGCTGTAAGAAGGTTGTTTGTTGTGGTGATATGGGATCGACAGGAAGAATCGAGCAGGGAAGAAGACAGGAGAAAAATTTAAAACAGATAGTGACCTGTAACAAATTCGTGCACTTATTTGATATTTAATTCTGATAGTTTTTGTTTTGTATCTGTGATTGAATTCAACGTTTAACAAAAATCAGACATGATTCTCAATCAACAAGAAGAAGACAAAAGAAAAGAAAACAGAAGCAACAGATTCTTCAATCAGGAAGAAGAGGTAGAAAATAAAAGTAGATTGGACACTCAACTGATTTCGTTCTGTAACTGTGGTTAATTGGAATCAATTTGTATTACAAAAAAATATTGTAATATATTTGATAGTTACTTGTAAGAGATTCTAATTATATTTGAATTTGATTTCTAACAACTTAGCCAGGAAACAAAATCTACATCAGTTTCGATGTGGATGAGAACAGAAAAAGATTCCTGTTATCAGTCTTTTGAATTATTAATAAATATTTTAATAATAATATAATAAAAATATTAATAATAATAAATACAGAAATAATATTAATATTAATGATAATAATAATATGATGATATTGATAATAACAATAATAATGATCTTAATAAGTTTAATAATAATTAATAATGATAATAATAATAAAGATGATAATAATACTATTATTAATGATACTAATAATAATATTAGTTATAATATTTTTAATATTATTAATGATAGTAATAATATTAGTAATAATAATAATATAACAACTTATACATATCAAATTTCATATTAGAAATAATAATATAAATAATACAAGTATTAATATTAATATTAACATTAATAATAATAATGAAAGTAATGGTAATAATATTAATATAAAAATTATATTCAAACTTGTAATTATATTTTAATATATTATAATTTATTAATTAGATCATATTTACTAATTATATAATATATTGAATCTTTAATATATATATATATATATATATATATATATATATATATATATATATATATATATATATATATATATATATATATATATATATATATATATCTTTATTTTAATAATAAGTTAATTATTCTGTATTTTATTTTACATATTAAATTCTAATGATTCAATTATATTTTATTATTTCCACTACTCACATTCATATTTATATATTTATCTACATATTTATGTACACACAATTGTTCGTGAATTGTCGGGAATGGTCGAAGGTCAATTGAATATATGAAACAGTTCAAAATTTTTGAGACTTAACCTAACAGACTTCGCTTATCATGTCGAAATCATATAAGATTAAGTTTAAATTTTTAACCTAATAGGCTTCGCTTATCATGTCGAAATCATATAAGATTAAGTTTAAATTTGATCAAAAATTTCTGGGTCGTCACAGTTCAAATAATATGTTTGAAATAAATTGAATCATGCAATTTAAGCCAATAACTTGTGTATTTTTACATTTATTGATTGCATGCCCCCTAGCTGCATAGGGACACACTCCGAGTCTCAAGTGGCATAGTTTAGTTTGGTTACTAATACTATTTTTAATGGTAACAGTAGTAAAACATTGGATTGTTTCAAACGCTTGTACACCACGCAAGACGGAGACTTGCACAGTCTAGACTATAAAATACAAGTTTGGTTTACTTGTTTAAAAAGCCCGGACATTGGCGTGCCCGGAGGACTCTTGAGTATAGACATTGGTTTGTCTTTAATACGGATAAATTACATTGGATTGTATATGCGTAAACACTTATAAATTTTTTTATAAAAGTCTTGAGTATAAACATATAAGCATTAGTTTGCTTCTTTTGTGTATAACATTGGATTGTTAGCACATGAATAAAAAGATCATGAAATGATTGAAGGGTCGCTCCCGTCATAAAGTCATGACATTTATTCCAAATAAGAGTTATTACATGCATAAAAATTGTAATGAATCGTTATATCCGCCATAGTGATTTCATAAAAACATAATAATTGCACTTTAACCAATAGAGATATTCGATTACAATAAATCGAACCTAACAATTACAGTTAGGACAAAAAATTTATAAAATCAAACGCTTAGCATAAAAACGTGACTTGTACAAAATATGAGCTAGTATATACTAATATAAAAAATAATAATAAAAAGGGCGGCATTGGCTGGAACGATTGCCCTACACTAAGGAGGATATGCCATCCTCGCCCGCAGCGATTAGACGCATACCCTAAACAGAAAAGAAAAATATAATATAGGGATGCGAAACCTCCAAGGTTGCAAGGCCTATCCCTCACTAGCAAAAAATTGCTACCCAAACATGGATACACAGCATCCATTTTGGGTAGCCTGGAAAGTTCAGTCAAACTTGTCATTTACAATTTCCTGAGCGGAGATGTTAGGATCATTGATTAAAAGCTGCAAACGGGGAATTGGGATTTGTTCAAGTCGGGCACAAGCTTCGTCACACTTTTCTTTTGCTCCATCAGAGAGCAGCTCAGCAACATTCGAAGGAATCATGGGGGGTACATACATCTCCTCAGAGATAACATTCCAGAAAAGGGTACGCTCATAAGCGCGTGCAGCCACCATTGCTGCGCCAAACCGCTGCTCGACCACTTTGTAGTCAAGAGCATGCTGGATAATCGTCGGTAGACCCTTCCGGAGAGTGTCGTACTCTGTCTTTATAGCATGATGCTTTGCGCCCCACGACTCCTGGGACGCAATTCAATCACTAAAGCTTTCGTTTAAGAAGACGACATGACTCTCTGCCTCTTTCAGCTTTGCGGATAAAGATGCAATTTCAGACTCCATGAACCTCTTTTCAGCAACGTGCTGGTCTTCATCTTGCTGCCTCTTAAACATCAGGACGTTTATGCATTCCTCTGCCTGCACATGGGCGGTCACAGCAACCGCAAGTTGAGCAGTCAGTTTGGCATTGTCCTCTTGCAACAAATTTATTTTAGCTGTTTCAGTAATTGATGGCGTTGGTGGATAGGCAAGAGCAGCAGATTTTTGTTGCAGACGGTTCAGATCTTTAGCAAAATTAAAAAGCGTCGACTGTGTGTCAACATAAAGGTTTTCGGATGGAGAAAGCAAAGAAAACTTTTGTATCAATTGATGAGGGGCACAAGATTGTAGAAACGAAAACTGATCTGCAAACACCGGAAGCGGCACTTTCATGAAATCATTCACATTAGGAATCAGTAAAGATGAATTGTCAGGATTCATGCATGCACGCTTGGCACATGAAGAATAGTGGGATGCACCACTTGGACCTGCAAATAAGACAACAAGAAGTTATACAAAGATTAAAGTCCAATTTAAGAGCAGGTCAGACGGTCAAAATTTATACCTTCATCAAGTAACCTCTTGGGGTTACCAAGGCTTCTGGCATTAGGGGTTTGATAAATTGACGGTATAGTGTCGGAACGACTGGCCGAAGAACTGGTAAGATTACCAGAGTCGGTGGCAGGAATGGGTGCATATGATTCCATCTTCATCTACAAAATAATATAAAGCGGAACAAAATATAAGTAAGACGTATAGTATGTATCTAAGGTTACATAGTACACCGCAACTAAAGTATAAGAGTGTGATACACACCTTTTTACGATCCGATAAAAGATTTGGTAGAGAAGATGAAAAGGGTTGAATGCCTGTAAAAGGAAAAGATTGTGAGATAAAATATGCCAAAACCCTATTTATAGAGAAAATGTGTAGGTCAAAAAGTAACAAGGGTGTAATCACAACCATACACGTGTGTCAATCTTAGGCTAAACACTCTGTTAAGATGACCGGTGAACGTTAGCATCAACAGGCGGTTTCATAATTACAATGATTATCTTTTCGGTAAACAGTGACAGTTGTCATCTCAGATGCAGAAAATGCAGTCGAAAAGACAGTTTAGTGACTGCATGCATACATTGCATTTAATGCTAATACAGTATCCGGTTACGCATATATATTTAAATAATTTTATGCACTGTCCGGTTACACTTGAAATCCAACCAGGCATTTTAACAAAAATATTAAGCATGTTAATTTGGTTCAAGGGAATTGTTATGGTTCATTATGTGTAAGTTTTTTTACTAGTTCGACGTCATACACTAATTTTCATTATATATAACATCGAACTGGCGGGACTTAATGATACGCATATCCGCATAACTATGCGGGTTACGCATCCAAAGCCCTAAACCACACACTAATTGCCATGTAAAGACATATGGCACGGGTATAGTCGCACTCTATGCGCCTATACCATCTGATATGAGTTTCGTATACTTGCATAAGGGTCAAGTACATTCTAGAAGAATGTACGGTATAATTAATTCGGATCCTTTTCCTTAAATAACGAAAGTTAGTTAGGATGAGATCACATTTAATTAGGGAAGAGATTCTATCAAAACCCTAATTCGTGAGCCTATAAATACATAGCTCATAAACCCTAAAAACACATTCGGTTACTCATACGTAACAATAGCATACATATCATCATTGTATGATCAAGCTTCATACGATCTAAAATGTAAAGACTTTCAGGTATGTCTCAAACTATAAAACCTTCATGTCTTTGGGCCACTCAACCCCGTATGCTGGGTTGTTGGTGGACTCTCAAATCGGCCACCTTGTCGGAATCGAAACGATACCGATGTGGGTTATTTACGACTAAGTGTCGGAGGTTCGAATATTGTTTGTCCTTAAACCCTATCATGCACTCAAGTGTAGGTTCATCTTGACCATGTAAAAATATGCTTGATCAAGGGTAACAAGAATTTTACATCTAAATATCAAATTGCTTAAGTCTATGCATGGAGAACGATGCAAGGAACACTTTTGATCAAAGGAGCACAAACAAACAAGCAAAATTTGTTGGTGATGTTATGGTGTTGGTGTTCATCGGTCAAGAGGGAGAGGGAGGGAGAAGATGGCCGATTTTAGGTTTATGGGGATAAGGATATTGCCTTCTAGTTTAATTATGGATATAATTAGACATTACTTGGGGCCTAATTAACCTAACATGGAGTAACTATAGACCACTAGCCCAAAATAAATGTGGGGTGGGGGCGTTCGGCCATGGGTCCCCATGGGTGAGTCCATGGGCTCGTTTTGCTAAAACCCATGATCCTGGGGCTCGTTTCTAATGCTGTTTAACTGTACCGAATTTCTAAAACGTTAATAGATCGTTTAAACAAAACCACGTGATCCAAATTAATAAATTAATTATATTTTAAAACATAACAATTATATAAATAATTATTATAATTAAATTGTTATTCATTTCATTGTCTCAAAGACCTTTTCCCTGTTTTCAACAACCGTTCGTAATTCAAGTACTTCTATACCTAAGCGTTATCATATTGAATATGTATCACATATTATTACGTATCCTCTAAGGATTAAGCATGTATTTAGTAAGTTAAATACACAAAGTTTCAAGTAATCTCCGTTAAAATACTTAACAGATAGTTAACAGAAGTTATGAAAAACGTACGGTTGTTACATTACCTACCCGTTAATGAAAATTTCGGGATAGTTCACGTACGCTGAAGTCATTTCGTCAGGAAACAGTTGCGGATACTTTTGTCTCATCTGGTCTTCACGTTCTCATGTGAACTATGGTCCTCTACGAGCGTTCCACCGAACTTTAACGATGAGTATGTTGCTTTTCTTCAACCGTTTGACCTCACGGTCCATGATCTCAACAGGTTCTTCCACAAAATGAAGTTTACTATCGATGCGAATCTCCTCTAAAGGAATTACCAAGTTTTCTTCGGCTAAGCATTTCTTCAAGTTTGACCCATGAAACATGTCATGAATTTCACTGAGTTCTTGTGGTAACTTCAGTCGATAAGCCACGGGTCCAACCCTTTCAGTTATCTCGAAAGGTTCAACATATCTTGGACTTAGTTTGCCTCTCTTTCTGAAATGTACCACACCCTTCCATGGTGATATCTTTAGCATGACTCTGTCACCAATTTTAAATTCTAGAGGTCATCTTCTGACGTCGGCATAGATCTTTTATCGACTTCGATCTATTTTCAACCTCTATTAAATTTGAATGATTTTCTATATAGTATCATGAATGATTTCAGGACCTGTCAATTGATTATCCCTCAGTTCACTCCAGCATACGGGAGACCTACACTTTCTTCAGTATAATGCTTCAAAAGGTACAACTTTTATACTCGTATGATAGCTGTTGTTGTACGAGAACTCTGCCAATGGTAGATGTTTAACCCATCAATTTCCAAAATCGATAACATATGCTCTCAACATGTCTTCTAAAGTCTAGATAGCCCATTCACTTTGACCATCAGTCTGAGGATGATACGCTGTACTCATGTCGAGACGAGTTCTCATTGCATGTTGCAATGTTTTCCAAAATCTAGAAGTAAACCTGCTGTCACGGTCGGAGATAATGGATACATGCACACCATGTCTAGAAATCACTTCCTTCAGATAGATCCGTGCCAGCTTTTCTATCTTATCAGTTTCTCTGATCGGTAGAAAGTGAGAAAATTTAGTGAGATGATCTATAATAACCCATATGTTGTCGTAACCTCCCACAGTTTTAGGTAGCTTAGTAATGAAATCCATCGTAATGCATTCCCATTTCCATTGAGGAATTTCTGGTTGTGTCAGCAGGCTTGATGGTTCAGCCTTGAATTTAGCACATGTCAGGCACTTACTAACATAAGTACCGATATCAGCCTTCAGATTAGGCCACAAATACAGCGCCTTAAGAACTTGGTACATCTTGTCAGACCCAAGTTGAATCGAATATCTTAATTTGTGCGCCTCACCTAGCACAAGTTCCTTTAATCCACCAAATTTACGTACCCAGATTTTATTAGCAAAATATCAGGTTCTGCCTTCTCTTGTGACAAATTGTTTTTCTAACCCTTGTGAGTTAATGCAGTTAACGGTCGGGCAATAGTAGAGAAACCTTAGACGAATGTCACGACCCGAAAAATTTCGACTAATTTTAAACCAAATTCTCGATACGATTTAATATCTTTGACACGATAAGCAAAGTCTGTTAGATTAAGTCTCAAAAATTTTGAACTGTTCAATTGACCATCGACCGTTTGCGACGATTCACGAACAATTACTTGTATATATATATATATATATATATATATATATAATAATTTGAAATATTTCCGAACACTTTTTCGCCACTTTTTAACAAACGGTGCACGAAATATCACTCTGTGATATTATGTCGACTGAGTGATAACAATTAGTGAGCTGGATCCACATTATTAATTTGTTTCTTTTGACTTAATCAATTGTTATATTGTATTACACATCCATATGAAGTTCAACACACATGTTAATTGTTTACACCTTCTATTTTTTTAACCCACTTGTTGCTAAGTTATTTCATTTCTGTTTCAAGTAGAACCCAAACACTACCCGTGATAAACCAAATTAACTTGGATGTTAACTGTTTAAATTATTAAAGTTGACTACTTTTGGATAATTGTTTTTGGTTTCAAATTCATATGCATCTGCACATAGATAATCATAGATGATAGATATATACACACATAAGAAAAACTAACCCATCTCTATTATATTATCTAATCCAATTAAACATAAAAATCCAATTATGATACTGCACATCCGTGAACTTGATTTTTAAAATAACTCAACTGTTTTTGTTTCTTCATATATGGGATTACACGTTTAATAAATTTATTCTATTTTCTCTATCAACTCTCTATCAACTTGCTTTAAGAATATGAGATTATATATAATCCATACATACAATACAAAACATCCACCACCCTTGATAATTGTTTCCTCTCAACCAAGAACCGGAAACCATCAAGAACACCACTCTATAACCATCACCTTATTTATTGTTCTTTCTAAACCCATTTCTGTTTTGACTCACAATCGACACCACTATTTTCCACCTACAACCCCTTCCATCGCCACCACCTAGAACCATTTCACCTCCACAATCTTCACCACTTAAACCGCCAACAAACACCACCTTCTTCACCCTACTACCACCCTTGATCGCCTATATTGCCACTGTAAACCAACCATCATCTACTCGTTTTCTTCTTTTTCTGTTGTAATCACCCTAACACCACAACAACAATCAACATGGTTAAATTGCGGAGCTATATTGTTTCTGTTTCGAACCTCTACCATCACCAAAACCATCATCCTATCGCCACTGTTGTTTCTATTTTCTGTTTAATAACCGAACACCAACAACCTTATACTTGTTTACACTATCATATTCGTTGCTACTAGATACTGTTTTCTGTTCGTGTTCGAAAGCCAAACCCACATCATCGTCTAGTGCCTTGTTATTTCCCGTTCGAACAATATAAAGAATGATGATGTACGATGAGATAGAAGAGGATGGGTATAATACATGATGAAAGACGAATGATAGCAGACTAGGACAAGAATGATTGTTATATGCCCTCCTTTTCTTTTGTTTATGAATTAAAAGATAGTGGATAGATCGTGGGGATGTTTAAACAATATGTTGGCCGAACAACATGCGAAATTTTAATGGAATAGGTGAAGTCTTTATTGATTAATTGAGACCCACTTCCAAATCTGTATACACGATGAAGAGGGATTTTAGTAGGCCACCATAATAATTTTTTTTTTCGTGAACTTACTTTAGAAAATGGACCCTATTCGATTATAGTAATGGGGTAGTTGATTAAACTTTTGGACTGTTTTCCTTTTTGACTTGGATCGAGCTGTTAGAGTTGTTAGGGACTGGGGTCCTCTTTATACTCTCAATTGATTTTTATATTATGAGGAACATGATTAATGATAATAACCGTTTATGATGAATACGGTTTAGAGATGTTGACAAACACGATGATATAAATGATAACATATATCAAATATGTCGATGATGATGTTAACAAAGTATTGATGATGAGGTTGATCCTGATTACGATCATGATCATGGTGGAAGGATAATGATAATTAGTCGATTAGGGTTATGAGGAATGATAGATATAATGGCGAGGTATATTGATGATGATCATGAAACCGACGGCCATAATGTTTTTCTGTCAAACGTAAAACAGGTTAGTGAACTATCGGGCTGTTGGATACTTTTAAATGGACTGCTAGGATCCAGTATTAGTTGGGCCGCAGGTTATTAGTTGGGCCGAATAAACATGGGCTTATGAGATGGATTGTTAATATGGAATAAGTAAATTTAAGTTGGAAATTTAGTCACAAAAGCGAGTTAGATCAGCTGGCTGGGTGTTGTTATGGTTTATCGAGAGGTCTCGGGTTCGAGCCTTGCTCGAGACAATTTTTTTTACAAGCTTTATGAGGTAGTTTTCTATATCAAATTTATTATTAATATTATTATTGTTGATATTATTATTATTATCATCATTATTATTATTATTATTATTATTATTATTATTATTATTATTATTATTATTATTATTATTATTATTATTATTATTATTATTATTATTATTACTATTATTAGAAAAGGTATTATTATTATTAATGTCATTAACATTATTATTATCACAAATATTATTATTATTATTATTATTATTATTATTATTATTATTATTATTATTATTATTAACATATGAGTTTTTATTTATTTTTAGTAGTATTATCTTTATTATTAATATAACTATAGGTATAAATATTAAATTACAAAATAAATATATATAACTTTTAAAGTAACGAATATATGACTAAACTAAATAAATAAAATATATATAAACTAGTTTGATTATTATTACATGATAATTATATGTTTTAATATATATATAAATGATATAGGTTCGTGAATCCGAGGCCAACTTTACATTGTTCAGTTTCGTCATATGTATTTTTACTACAAAATACAGATGGTGAGTTTCATTTGCTCCCTTTTTAATTGCCTTTGCAATATATATTTTTGGACTGAGAATACATGCGCTGCTTTTATGAATGCTTTACGAAATAGACACAAGTACTTCAAAATATATTCTACATTGAGTTGTACCACTTGCATACTTCCCTGTAGCTTGGTAACTACTATTTACATATGGTATTGTAAACGCGAATCCTGTTGATAGATCTATCGGGCCTGACAACCCCAACCGGGCTGGACGACCAGTATTTAACGGTTGCACAGTACTTCGTTTGAGTGACTACACTTGGTACAGTGTAGTGAGATTTCATAATAAAGAGAATATGCGACGTTGATTAAATGTTAAGTATGGTTACCAAGTGTTCAACCACTTAGAATACTTTTATACACTTGCGAGTGTACATATATATAAACTGAAATCTTGTGGTCTATTAATAGATTGAAATGATTGTTATGATAAACATATGAACTCACCAACCTTTTGGTTGACACTTTTAAGCATGTTTATTCTCAGGTATGAAAGAAATCTTCCGCTGTGCATTTGCTCATTTTAAAGATATTACATGGAGTCATACATGGCATACTTAGAACAGTACCTCGCAATGGGACCAGATGTTGATGACTTCGTCCAGGTGGATAAGGACGGGTTGTTTCATGTGGTATCAGAGCATTGGTCCTAGCGAATCAGGTCTTGCGTTAGTATGTCTAACTGATAGTTGTTAGGATGCATTAGCAAGTCTGGACTTCGACCTTAGCTGCATATTATAAGTATTGTTTATCATTCCTAGTGGAAAATTACCTGCTTATTATTCCTAAGTCTAGACATGACTTCCTGCACTTATTTGATAGATAGTGTACAGATAAATTCATATCTTTGCATATCTGTTACTGTAGACTTTATCTGACACGTTTCCTTAAATCCCTTCTTAATCTACGGGATCTTCTGTACTATGTATAGGTATTCTATATAATTAGAATATCATCCGATATCCAAAAATCATTTCATATAGAAAAATCCTTTATTCAATCGTACGCAATGGAACTCACAACTAGTTCAAGTCCCTCGGATTCCGATATAGAGTCCCACTCCAGCCCCAGAAGCAGCGTCACCAGAATGAATCAATCAATCAGCCATCCCCAATTCATCTGATGGATTTGAAGTAAACTTAATCAATGGAGATGAGAAGAAGGTAATCCTTTCCATCAACCTTATTTACCCTCGGCGAAGAACCTGAAGCACTTACCGACGAACCTATCCGAAACACCATTTTCACCCTCATTTCCAGAATAGCTCGCAACGATTACATAATATCTACTATTCTAAACCTTATTCATCCCATTGTTCCAATCGTCAATCATCCCGAAATAATAGAAGAAGTCAACGAGCTTCGTGCTCGAGTAGTGGCTTTGGAGAATATGGTGCACAGCTTACAAGCACCAGCAGCATCACCGACACCAACAGTACCACCAACATCGGCACCAGTACCCCCAATAACACAGGCCTCAACATCACACGCCTCAATATCACCATCTGTACTCCAAGCATGATCATCATTCTACATCTTGTTCTACATCGATTATCTTCGTTCTTCATGGCGATTATGTAATCTCTGATGTTTTAGAGATTATATATTCTCGTTCTAACGGGAAATCAAATGAGATTAATATCTTATTGACTCATCAAATTCATGATTACATCTGAAGAAAATATATATGTAAGTATATTTTCATCAAGATTGTAATTAAATATTCTGTTGTACAAACTGTTAATGGTGAAAATATTTTAACGGGTAGGTAATACCTGAGGAATATTTAGATTTCACATTAATAAGTTACACTGTACATTCTTCCAATCTGATTCAACAGTCATTTACTATCCTACTTACCTCCACAGATATGCGTATCCGTTCACCACAGAATAACCATTTTCTTTTAATTTCATATTTGGATTTTGACTTATCAGAATCCAACAAGTGGCATAATGAGGAAAACATTGGACAAAATAAAATTTGTTGAAACAAACAAATTAACTATAAGAAATTTTGTTAAGAATCCATGCTAACAAAATCCTAGCTAACTGTTCCTAGCTAACTGGTTACATTTTATTTATCGTAATTTATATTCTCGCAATTTAATTTATCGTCATTTTAATTCTATTATTTATTTTACGCACTTTAAATATCGAGACACATATACAAAGTGTATATATGTATAATAATATTCTTGGTACGTCCTAACACAATAAGTATACAATACGTTTTGATAAATCCTAAGACAATACGTACACAATACGTCTTAGTTAATTCTAAGACAATACGTATACAATACGTCTCTGGGTTGATGCAAATACAATACGTATACAATACGTCGTGGGGTAATTCTAAGATTATATATATATAAACCAATTATTGGACTATCAACATTGGACAATTAAAAATGAATTAAAATATTAATTATAACATATGAAACTAAACAATTCTTCAAGTTTGTCACTTGATTTCACCTTAAACAATCTTTTGTATCTTGATGATTTCAATCTACGTTTAAACCCCTCAGAATTTCTGAAAACACCTCGGATCGATAGCCAATGATTCAGATTCGTTAACCTTGAGAATGCTGATGAAGCAGCAAAAGCTATAGATGGTCTTAATGGCCAAAAAGCTTGATACTAAAGAATGGAGTGTTGGAAACCCTCAATAAAAAAAAATTGGTACTGGAAAATGAATTGAGCAAACCATGAAGGAGACTGTGGACAAATCACCAGGACTAAACCCGTATTTAATGAATCCAGATGATTCTATATCTGATGAACTATTTAGCAAATATCTCGCTCATTATTTATTCTAAATTCTTGTGGAAAGACTTTCTTCATCAACCTTCGATCTTAGAAATTCCAAACATCATCAAAATATCTTCGATATTTCTGAGGATATTTTCATAAATATTCTTGTTCGAAATTATCTACCTCTTCGAGTTTTCTGTATTCCATTATATTGGAAACTTCTGTAACATCTAAGTATAAATTATGAATGAATTGTGGAGAAGTGTTGGGAATTGAAGCATGAGTTAGTATAATATAATGACGCCGGCCAACGTGATTATATTATAGTAAGTCATGCTGAGTTTCTAATGGAATGTGATAAAGGATCACAGATCATACCTTTATCATGAACCATGTTACATAATTCTTTCATTCTACTTAACCTCTAATCATATCAAGAAAATATATTCTTGATAGTTCTATCCTCAGTGATTCTGGTAAGTTGACAAATCAAATCGTGGTAATACATTCTTTCTTATTTAGAACATGATGTTTATCCGAAACTCCATACTTACGAATTCTTGACCGTTACTCGCTTTACTAGAGGCCGAGAAGAGAATAAAAAGACAAAGAGCTCCAAAATATAAGGGAGAATATAAAACCCGATAATAACACATAAATTACAAACCGTGTATATCAATGTTTATCGCAACATAAAGACACTGGAGAATTAAGAACACTATAACCCCAAGGGCGAAGTAGAAGAAAGCAGATTTCTCCGGTGGTAGATGAAAAAGGAGGAAGACAGAAGTGATTGACAGAAGAAGGACAAGGATTAGAACCGGATTAAGCATTTTTACAATCTTTTGGATATATGAACTGAGAAAGAAAGTATAGGAATGGTGAGAATAATGGGAAGGAAGAGTTTAATTTATAATGGAAATATCAGACAGAGTAATTGAGGCAGATCACCGTATTTAATTATAGAGATCTTAATTTCCTTACTCGCCGAAGAATCAAACCTTTTAAATTTCGAAGATTTTCTTTATATCCATTGAATTCCGAAATTCAACCAAGATTACGTCAAAAGTTAAATCTCTATATCGATCTTTTGTGATAGCTCCACTCATACGCTTTGAGTAATCGAATTGTTTTATCCATATTACTCAATGATGATAAAACTCTATTTATCAATTCATAGTCGTCATAAAAATATTTTTATTGTTAGCCATGACGACCTCGATCAAATTTCGGGACGAAATTTCTTTAACGGGTAGGTACTATCACGACCCGAAAATTTTTGACTAATTTTAAACCAAACTCTCGATACGATTTAATATCTTTGATACGATAAGCAAAGTCTGTTAGGTTAAGTCTCAAAAATTTTGAACTGTTCAATTGACCATCGACCGTTCGCGATGATTCACGAACAATTACTTGTATATATATATATATATATATATATATATATATATATATATAATAATAATAATAATTTGAAATATTTCCGAACACTTTTTCGCCACTTTTTAACAAACGGTGCACGAAATATCACTCCGTGATATTATGTCGACTGAGTGAGAACAATTAGTGAGCTGGATCCACATTATTAATTTGTTTCTTTTGACTTAATCAATTGTTATATTGTATTACACATGCATATGAAGTTCAACACACATGTTAATTGTTTACACCTTCTATTTTTTTTAACCCACTTGTTGCTAAGTTATTTCATTTCTGTTTCAAGTAGAACCCAAACACTACCCGTGATAAACCAAATTAACTTGGATGTTAATTGTTTAAATTATTAAAGTTGACTACTTTTGGATAATTGTTTTTGGTTTCAAATTCATATGCATCTGCACATAGATAATCATAGATGATAGATATATATACACATAAGAAAAACTAACCCATCTCTATTATATTATCTAATCCACTTAAACATAAAAATCCAATTATGATACTGCACATCCGTGAACTTGATTTTTAAAATAACTCAACTGTTTTTGTTTCTTCATATATGGGATTACACGTTTAATAAATTTATTCTATTTTCTCTATCAACTCTCTATCAACTTGCTTTAAGAATATGAGATTATATATAATCCATACATACAATACAAAACATCCACCACCCTTGATAATTGTTTCCTCTCAACCAAGAACCGAAAACGATCAAGAACACCACTCTATAACCATCACCTTATTTATGTTCGTTCGAAACCCATTTCTGTTTCGACTCACAACCGACACCACTATTTTCCACCTACAACCCCTTCCATCGCCACCACCTAGAACCACTTCACCTCCACAATCTTCACCACTTAAACCGCCAACAAACACCACCTTCTTCACACTACTACCATCCTTGATCACCTATATTGCCACTGTAAACCAACCATCATCTACTCATTTTCTTCTTTTTCTGTTGTAATCACCCGAACACCACAACAACAATCAACATGGTTAAATTGCGGAGCTATATTGTTTCTGTTTCGAACCTCTACCATCACCAAAACCATCATCCTATCGCCACTGTTGTTTCTATTTTCTGTTTGATAACCGAACACCAACAACCCTATACTTGTTTACACTATCATATTCGTTGCTACTAGATACTGTTTTCTGTTCGTGTTCGAAAGCCAAACCCACATCATCGTCTAGTGCCTTGTTATTTCCCGTTCGAATAATATAAAGAATGATGATGTACGATGAGATAGAAGAGGATGGGTATATGTCACGACCCGGAAAATTTCGACTTATTTTAAACCAAACTCTCGATACGATAGTGTAATTATAACACGATAAGCAAAGTCTGTTAAGTTGAGTCTCAAAAAGTTTGACCTGTTTTCATATATTCATTTAACCTCGACTATTGTCAACGATTCACGAACTACCGTTTGTAAATAGATATGTATATATATTTAAATATATATATACATATAGATATAATAATTTAAAATATAAATTGAAATATTATATGATGTAATTGTTGGAATTAATATTGTAATATAAATAGAAATATTACATATAGAAATTTGTAATATCTCATTTTATGTAAATAATTATATATTAATATTAACTTGTTATATTAATATTATTATTATCATTATTAACACAATTATTAATAATTATTATCATTAATAATAAATATTATTATTATTATTAATATTATTATTATTATAATTTTTATTATTAATATTAACTGTATAATCATTATTAATATATTTATTAACTAATAATATTAAATATATTATGTAATGGTAAGATATTACGCAAATCGAATTGTTATTACATCACTGTCTCCCTATTTTACTTGTGATATTATGTCGACTATTAGAATCCAAAGTTTAGGCTGCTTTATTATGGTATACTGTGTGTAATTGATACTTTGATTGATCGTACTATGTTTGGTTCATTTTTTTCTCCACTAACAAAATTATTGACATATACTTAATATATATATATATGTAATATATACACATAAATCACATACACATATCAGATACACATATCACCTAAGATTTAACCTGTGCACCACCTTCTTCATCACCCACCATTCCCCCACCGTGACCTGTAAACCAACAAAACCATCACCATTAATCGATGGCTCATACTGCTACTGCTGCGTTATCTTCTGTTTCAAAACAAATTACTGAACCGTTACCAGGTGAGTGTTCTATCAATTTTGAACTACCATCGAGCCTACTCCATTTGTTTTTGATGATGTCGTTACCACTGCTTGTTTTGTTATTTAACCACCATCATCAAACCTCTTTTATCATTACTCAATAAAGGTTACAAGACTCTATATTTTTTTTTCTTCTTTTTCTCCTTGCTTTCAGTCCACTTCAATTCACGATCATAAACCGCTGCAGACCTTGTCCACTGGTCGAAAACCATCACTTAAACCACCCATATAATCACAATCGTCCATCACCCTTGAACTCATCGACACCTATACTCGGCCATCACCTTGATCGTTATTATGAAACCATGTAACCACCTTGTATTGGTTTTAGTGAAATCTAAACTAAATAAAGTAATCACCACCTTTCTATAATACATAACATATACATATACATCGGACACCTTGTCGTATATCGTCACCCACCATCATAATACAAACACAACCATGCTACCTCTTGTTACCTTTGCACAATTGCAGTACAACACAACCATTGGATCACCAATTCTATCCACCACTTCCAACTAACATCGTTGACACCACCTCATAGCCACCTTTTGTTTCTACTCCTTCCGTTCCTGCTACTGCCCACTTTCTATTTCAATTGTTTTATAAACGAATAAGGTTATGATTTGGTGAGAGGCTCTAAAGTTATAACATTATTAAAGTAATATCAAGTTGGCTAGAGAGTTGGTGAGATTAGTGGGCGACTTTTACATGCTCTTCTTTTTATGATTAGGCGACAATGTGTAAACAAGAGATACCCCACTTCAATTATCTAATATTGCGCAACTTGTGTTCCTACTTCTAAACCGTTTCATAATTTAATCATACATTCTCTTTTTAATTTGCTTTTGACGATAGATATTAAGGTAATACCACTTGAACGTGGACTTTAGCCCTCCACTAGTAACCATATTATGTTATAAAAAAAAAAAATAATAGAATCGGACGTTGTTAAATGATGAATGAGATACGATGATGATGATATCTGTTGATGATTCGTTAAATGATGATGATACATATGATGGTAGACGATGATAAATTGCAATAAAGATAGAATGGCGGATATAGCTTCAATCTATTTAAGTGGGCCGATTACTAGTTTCCATTTTGGGTCACAACAAATTTTGGGCCTTTAATGGACTTTAGGAGATAAAGCAGTTTGTCGGAACGGGTTAAATATAATAGGATGGTAATAGTAATCAGAAAAACATGAATTGGAAGAGTGGTCTTGGTGCTTTTCGGGTTAGCAAGGAGGGGACCATGGTTCGGACCTTGGCACAGCAGCTAAATTTTTTTTTTGTGGAGCTTATTTGAGGTTCGTGAATCCGAGGCCAACCCTATACTTGTTCAATGTCGTTAAATGTATTTTTACTACAAAATACAGTATGGTGAGTTTCATTTGCTCCCTTTTTAATTGCTTTTGCAATATATATATTTTTGGGACTGAGAATACATGCGCTGCTTTTATAAATGTTTTACGAAATAGACACAAGTGATCAAAAATATATTCTACGTTGAGTTGTACCATGGCATATTTCTTTATACTTGGTAGCTAATATTTACGTGAGGAGCGTAAACGCGAATCCTGTTGATAGATCTATCGGGCCTGACAACCCCAACCGGGCTGGACGACCAGTTTTAAACGGTTGCACAGTACTTCGTTTCGTTACTACACTTGGTACGGTGTAGGGTTTATTTAAGAATATGCTGCTGTGATTTAAATGTTAAGTATGGTTACCAAGTGCTCAACGTCTTTTTCATACACCTGCGAGTGTATTATGTTTATCAATATGAAATCTTGTGGTCTATTAAAATGATGGAAATGATTGTTTACGATAAACCTATGAACTCACCAACCTTTTGGTTGACACTTTAAAGCATGTTTATTCTCAGGTACTAATCAAGTCTTCCGCTGTGCATTTTGCTCATTTTAAAGACATTACATGGAGTCATGCCTGGCATATTTAGGAGAGTACCTCGCAATGGAACCAGATGTTGATGATTTCGTCCAGGTGGATAAGGACGGGTTGTTACATTTGGTATCAGAGCGTTGGTCTTAGTGAACCAGGTCTTGCATTAGTGTGTCTAACTAATAGTTGTTAGGATGCATTAGCGAGTCTGGACTTCGACCTTAGCTGCATATTGTAAGTATTGATTATCATTCCTAGTGGAAAATTACCTGCTCATCATTCCTAGGTCTATACACGACTTCCTGCACTAATTTGATAGATAGTGTACAGATAAATTCATATCTTAGCGTATCTGTTACTGTAGACTTTATCCGACACGTTTCCTTAAATCTCTCCGTAATCTACGGGATCTTCTGTACTATGTATAGGTATTCTATATAATTAGAATATCATCCGATATCCGAAATTCATTTCATACCAAAAACTCTTTATCTAATTGAGCAAAATGGAACTCACCACTAGTTCAAGCCTCTCGGATTCCGATATGAAGTTCCACTCCAGCCCCAGAAGCAGCGTCACCAGAATGAATCAATCAATCAGTCATCCTCAATTCATCTGATGTGTTCGTAGTCGACTTAACCAATGGAGACGAGAAGAAGGCGATCCCTTCCACCAACCGAATTCACCTTTTGGCGAAGAACCTGAATCACTTACCGACGAACATGTTCGAAACACTATTTTCACTCTCGTTGCCCGAATATCTCGCCACGATTATATTCTATCCACAATTCTAAACCTTATTCATCCGCTCGTTCTAACCGACAATCATTCCGGAGTAATAAGTCAACGAACTTCGCACCCGAGTTGTAGCCTTGAAAATATGGTGCAAAACCTACCAACTTCAGCAACATCACCGGCACTAACAGTACCACCAACATCGACACCGGTACCACCAATAAAACAAGCCTCAACATCACACGCCTCAATATCACCATCTGTACTTCGAGTATGATCTTCGTTCTACATATCGTTCTACATCGATTATCTTCGCTTTACGTATCGTTCTACCTCATTAATCTTCGTTCGACATGACGATTATGTAATCTCTAATATTTTAGAGATCATGTAATCTAGTACTAACGATAAATCAAATGAGTTTAATATCATATTGACTCGTTATATCCATGATTACATCTGAAGAAAATATATATGCAAGTATATTTTCATAAAGATTTTAATTAAAAATTCTTTTGTACAAACTGTTAATGGTGAAAATATTTTAACGGGTGGGTAATACCCGAGAAATATTTAGATTGCACATTAATAAGTTACACTGTACACTCTTCAGTTCTAAATCAGCAGTCACTAACAATACTGCTCAAGTCCGCACATATACCTATCCGTTCACTAAAGAACAACTATTCTCATTCAAATTCAATTACATATTTCGATTTTGACTTCTCAGAATCCAACAAGTGGCATAACGAAGAAAACATTGGATATTATAAAATTTGTTAGAAACAAACGGATTAACTAATTGAAATATTGTTAAGATTCCACGCTAACTGTTCCTACCTAACTGTTCCCAGCTAACTGTTAATTCCGTATTACATTTTATTTATCGCAATTTACATTCTCGCAATTTACATTCTCGCAATTTTATTTATCGTCATTTAATTTCTGTTATTTATTTTTACGCACTATAAGTAACGGGACACGTATACAAGGTTTTGACTTATCATATCGACCCATCTATATATATATTTCGGAACGACCATAGACACTCTATAGTTGGCTATACAGGGTTGAGGTGGATTCCAAGATATATATATGGTTTGAGTTGTGATCAATACTGAGACCGGTACACGGGTCACGATACGTATTAATTAATTCGAATATTATATATTTAATTTATGTATGAATTTATTGGATCATTGGACAATCGGACTGTTGGACTGCTAACTTTGGACAATTAAAATGAATTAAAATATTGATTGTAACATATGAAACTAAACAATTCTTCAAGTTGCCACTTGATTTCATCTTAAACTTCATTTGTATCTTGACGATTCCAATCCGTGTTCAAATCCTTCATGATTCTTGAAAACACCTCGATCGAGAGGATGAACCGGCCGCACTTTATCTACGGAAGAAAAGATTGATGCATATAGTTATGCACCTGAAAAACTCTCGGAAACTGAGTAAATGCTTAACACGTATCTGCGCTAGCTCCTTTGGCGATATTATTACCGAAAATCACTTTGCAATTCCTTTCCAAGTTAGTCAAGTTTTATCACAGCTCCAGCAAGTTGATTCTGACTTTTCATCCGAAACGACCTTATTATAACCTTGATACATATGCGTACTCTTTATTTTTATTGCGGAATCTTTTATATTCCAACATATCACCACCAGCGTTTAATCATCTAAAAACACAATTCTCCTGAAACCACCTCGGTTTGATAACCGATGACCCAGATCTGCTATCTTTGAAAATGCCGATGAAGCAGCATGTTGTAGATGGTCTTAATGGCCAAAAGTTGATGATAAAGGAGGAAATGTTAGGAACGCTCATTTGGTACTAAAAACGGATTGAGCAAACCATGAAGGAGACCAAGGATAAATACAAGGACCAAACCCTATATTCAAAGAATTCAGATAATTCTGGATCCGATGAAATCTTTAGAAAATATCTTACTCCGTACCCACGTTAAAATCTTGCGGAAAATCATTCTTCATCAACCCTCGAACTTAGAAATTTCTAATTGTCTTCGATATTTCTGAGGATATTTTCATAAATATTCTTGTCCGAAATTAATTATCTCTTCGTGCTTTCTGTATTCCATTATAATGGAAACTACTGTGAAATTTGAGTTTAAATTATGAATGATTTTTGGAAAAGTGTTGGGAATTGAAGCATGATTTAGTATAATATAATGACGTCGGGCCAACGTGGTTATATTACAGTAAGTCACGCTAAATTTCTAATGAAAGTTGATGATGGTTCACAAATCTTACCCTCATCATGTGCCATGTTACACGACTCTTTCATTCTACTTAATCTCTAAGCATATCATGGAATTATTTCCTTAATAATTCTGTTCATCCGTAATCCCGACAATCTGCTAATAAGTCGTGCGATTTCATTTTCCTTCTGATTAGAAGATTTCTATAAATTCCTTGAATTTCTGAATTCAACAGTGACTATGTCAAAAGTTAAGACGAATCTCTATTTACTTCGGTTCACTCTTTTGTGATAGCTTCACTCGCACGCTTCACACAATCGAATTGTTTTATCTATATTACCCAAAAATGATAAAACTCTATTTATCAACTCATATTCGTCATGAAAATTTTTTTTATTGTCAGCCATGACGACCTCGACCAAATTTCGGGGACGAAATTTATTTAACGGGTGGGTACTGTCACGACCCGGAAAATTTCGACTTATTTTAAACCAAACTCTCGATACGATAGTGTAATTATAACACGATAAGCAAAGTCTGTTAAGTTGAGTCTCAAAAAGTTTGACCTGTTTTCATATATTCATTTAACCTCGACTATTGTCAACGATTCACGAACTACCGTTTGTAAATAGATATGTATATATATTTAAATATATATATACATATAGATATAATAATTTAAAATATAAATTGAAATATTATATGATGTAATTGTTGGAATTAATATTGTAATATAAATAGAAATATTACATATAGAAATTTGTAATATCTCATTTTATGTAAATAATTATATATTAATATTAACTTGTTATATTAATATTATTATTATCATTATTAACACAATTATTAATAATTATTATCATTAATAATAAATATTATTATTATTATTAATATTATTATTATTATAATTTTTATTATTAATATTAACTGTATAATCATTATTAATATATTTATTAACTAATAATATTAAATATATTATGTAATGGTAAGATATTACGCAAATCGAATTGTTATTACATCACTGTCTCCCTATTTTACTTGTGATATTATGTCGACTATTAGAATCCAAAGTTTAGGCTGCTTTATTATGGTATACTGTGTGTAATTGATACTTTGATTGATCGTACTATGTTTGGTTCATTTTTTTCTCCACTAACAAAATTATTGACATATACTTAATATATATATATATGTAATATATACACATAAATCACATACACATATCAGATACACATATCACCTAAGATTTAACCTGTGCACCACCTTCTTCATCACCCACCATTCCCCCACCGTGACCTGTAAACCAACAAAACCATCACCATTAATCGATGGCTCATACTGCTACTGCTGCGTTATCTTCTGTTTCAAAACAAATTACTGAACCGTTACCAGGTGAGTGTTCTATCAATTTTGAACTACCATCGAGCCTACTCCATTTGTTTTTGATGATGTCGTTACCACTGCTTGTTTTGTTATTTAACCACCATCATCAAACCTCTTTTATCATTACTCAATAAAGGTTACAAGACTCTATATTTTTTTTTTCTTCTTTTTCTCCTTGCTTTCAGTCCACTTCAATTCACGATCATAAACCGCTGCAGACCTTGTCCACTGGTCGAAAACCATCACTTAAACCACCCATATAATCACAATCGTCCATCACCCTTGAACTCATCGACACCTATACTCGGCCATCACCTTGATCGTTATTATGAAACCATGTAACCACCTTGTATTGGTTTTAGTGAAATCTAAACTAAACAAAGTAATCACCACCTTTCTATAATACATAACATATACATATACATCGGACACCTTGTCGTATATCGTCACCCACCATCATAATACAAACACAACCATGCTACCTCTTGTTACCTTTGCACAATTGCAGTACAACACAACCATTGGATCACCAATTCTATCCACCACTTCCAACTAACATCGTTGACACCACCTCATAGCCACCTTTTGTTTCTACTCCTTCCGTTCCTGCTACTGCCCACTTTCTGTTTCAATTGTTTTATAAACGAATAAGGTTATGATTTGGTGAGAGGCTCTAAAGTTATAACATTATTAAAGTAATATCAAGTTGGCTAGAGAGTTGGTGAGATTAGTGGGCGACTTTTACATGCTCTTCTTTTTATGATTAGGCGACAATGTGTAAACAAGAGATACCCCACTTCAATTATCTAATATTGCGCAACTTGTGTTCCTACTTCTAAACCGTTTCATAATTTAATCATACATTCTCTTTTTAATTTGCTTTTGACGATAGATATTAAGGTAATACCACTTGAACGTGGACTTTAGCCCTCCACTAGTAACCATATTATGTTATAAAAAAAAAAATAATAGAATCGGACGTTGTTAAATGATGAATGAGATACGATGATGATGATATCTGTTGATGATTCGTTAAATGATGATGATACATATGATGGTAGACGATGATAAATTGCAATAAAGATAGAATGGCGGATATAGCTTCAATCTATTTAAGTGGGCCGATTACTAGTTTCCATTTTGGGTCACAACAAATTTTGGGCCTTTAATGGACTTTAGGAGATAAAGCAGTTTGTCGGAACGGGTTAAATATAATAGGATGGTAATAGTAATCAGAAAAACATGAATTGGAAGAGTGGTCTTGGTGCTTTTCGGGTTAGCAAGGAGGGGACCATGGTTCGAACCTGGGCACAGCAGCTAATTTTTTTTTTGTGTGGAGCTTATTTGAGGTTCGTGAATCCGAGGCCAACCCTATACTTGTTCAATGTCGTTAAATGTATTTTTACTACAAAATACAGTATGGTGAGTTTCATTTGCTCCCTTTTTAATTGCTTTTGCAATATATATATTTTTGGGACTGAGAATACATGCGCTGCTTTTATAAATGTTTTACGAAATAGACACAAGTGATCAAAAATATATTCTACGTTGAGTTGTACCATGGCATATTTCTTTATACTTGGTAGCTAATATTTACGTGAGGAGCGTAAACGCGAATCCTGTTGATAGATCTATCGGGCCTGACAACCCCAACCGGGCTGGACGACCAGTTTTAAACGGTTGCACAGTACTTCGTTTCGTTACTACACTTGGTACGGTGTAGGGTTTATTTAAGAATATGCTGCTGTGATTTAAATGTTAAGTATGGTTACCAAGTGCTCAACGTCTTTTTCATACACTTGCGAGTGTATTATGTTTATCAATATGAAATCTTGTGGTCTATTAAAATGATGGAAATGATTGTTTACGATAAACCTATGAACTCACCAACCTTTTGGTTGACACTTTAAAGCATGTTTATTCTCAGGTACTAATTAAGTCTTCCGCTGTGCATTTTGCTCATTTTAAAGACATTACATGGAGTCATGCCTGGCATATTTAGGAGAGTACCTCGCAATGGAACCAGATGTTGATGATTTCGTCCAGGTGGATAAGGACGGGTTGTTACAGTATAATACATGATGAAAGATGAATGATAGCAGACTAGGACAAGAATGATTGTTATATGCCCTCCTTTTCTTTTGTTTATGAATTAAAAGATAGTGGATAGATCATGGGGACGTTTAAACAATATGTTGGCCGAACAACATGCGAAATTTTAATGGAGTAGGTGAAGTCTTTATTGATTAATTGAGACCCACTTCCAAATCTTTATACACGACGAAGAGGGATTTTAGTAGGCCACCATAATAATATTTTTTTTTCGTGAACTTACTTTAGAAAATGGACCCTATTCGATTATAGTAATGGGGTAGTTGATTAACCTTTTGGACTGTTTTCCTTTTTGACTTGGATCGAGCTGTTAGAGTTGTTAGGGACTGGGGTCCTCTTTATACTCTCAATTGATTTTTATATTATGAGGAATGTGATTAATGATAATAACCGTTTATGATGAATACGGTTTAGAGATGTTGACAAACACGATGATATAAATGATAACATATATCAAATATTTCGATGATGATGTTAACAAAGTATTGATGATGAGGTTGATCCTGATTACAATCATGATCATGATGGAAGGATAATGATAATTAGTCGATTAGGGTTATGAGGAATGATAGATATAATGGCGAGGTATATTGATGATGATCATGAAACCGACGACCATAATGTTTTTCTGTCAAACGTAAAATAGGTTAGTGAACTATCGGGCTGCTGGATACTTTTAAATGGACTGCTAGGATCCAGTATTAGTTGGGCCGCAGGTTATTAGTTGGGCCGAATAAACATGGGCTTATGAGATGGATTGTTAATATGGAATAAGTAAATTTAAGTTGGAAATTTAGTCACAAAAGCGAGTTAGATCAGCTGGCTGGGTGTTGTTATGGTTTATCGAGAGGTCTCGGGTTCGAGCCTTGCTCAAGACAATTTTTTTTTACAAGCTTTATGAGGTAGTTTTCTATATCAAATTTATTATTAATATTATTTTTGTTGATATTATTATTATTATTATTATTATTATTATTATTATTATTATTATTATTATTATTATTATTATTATTATTATTATTATTATTATTATTACTATTATTAGAAAAGGTATTATTATTATTAATGTCATTAACATTATTATTATCACAATTATTATTATTATTATTATTATTATTATTATTATTATTATTATTATTATTATTATTATTAACATATGAGTTTTTATTTATTTTTAGTAGTATTATCTTTATTATTAATATAACTATAGGTATAAATATTAAATTACAAAATAAATATATATAACTTTTAAAGTAACGAATATATGACTAAACTAAATAAATAAAATATATATAAACTAGTTTGATTATTATTACATGATAATTATATGTTTTAATATATATAAATGATATAGGTTCGTGAATCTGAGGCCAACTTTACATTGTTCAGTTTCGTCATATGTATTTTTACTACAAAATACAGTATCGTGAGTTTTATTTGCTCTCTTTTTAATTGCTTTTGCAATATATATTTTTGGGCTGAGAATACATGCGCTGCTTTTATGAATGCTTTACGAAATAGACACAAGTACTTAAAAATATATTCTACGTTGAGTTGTACCACTGGCATACTTCCCTGTAGCTTGGTAACTACTATTTACATGTGGTATTGTAAACGCAAATCCTGTTGATAGATCTATCGGGCCTGACAACCCCAACCGGGCTGGATGACCAGTATTTAACGGTTGCACAGTACTTCGTTTCAGTGACTACAATTGGTACAGTGTAGTGAGATTTCATAATAAAGGGAATATGCGACGTTGATTAAATGTTAAGTATGGTTACCAAGTGCTCAACCACTTAGAATACTTTTATACACTTGCGAGTGTACATATATATAAACTGAAATCTTGTGGTCTATTAATAGATTGAAATGATTGTTATGATAAACATATGAACTCACCAACCTTTTGGTTGACACTTTTAAGCATGTTTATTCTCAGGTATGAAAGAAATCTTCTGCTGTGCATTTGCTCATTTTAAAGATATTACATAGAGTCATACATGGCATACTTAGGACAGTACCTCACAATGGGACCAGATGTTGATGACTTCGTCCAGGTGGATAAGGACGGGTTGTTTCAACGAATCTTCTATAGTAACCGGCGAGACCAAGAAATTGTCGGATTTGTGTTGGCGACTTAGGAGTTTCCCATTTTTTGACCATCTCTTTCTTTGCAGGATCAACTTGAATACGATTGATGCCTACAACATGACCCGAAAATTGTAATTCCTGTAACCAAATTCACACTTATAAAACTTCACGTACAACTGCTCGTCCTTGAGCATTTTCAAAACCAAACAAAGATGTTGTTCGTGCTCTCTTATGTTCTTTGAATACACCAAAATGTCATCAATGAACACAATGATGAATTTATCAAGGTATGGCTTACACACATGGTTAATGAGATCCATGAACACTGCTAGTGCTTTCGTCAAACCAAATGACATCAATGTAAATTGATAATGCCAGTAGCGTGTTTTGAACGCCGTTTTGGGTATATAAACATCTTTCACTCTCAACTGATGATAAACTGACCTCAGGTCAATCTTTGAGCAGTAGCTGGTTCCTTGTAACTGATCAAATAAATCATCGATCCTTGGAAGTGGATATCTATTCTTTACAGTAAACTTTTTAACTCTCTGTAATCAAAGTCTCATAGATCCATCCTTATTTTTCATGAATAAAAGTGGAGCTCCCCAGGGTGAAGAACTCGGTCGGATAAAACCGTTATCTAATAGTTCCTGCAACTGACGAGATGATTCTTGTAATTCTGGAGCTGCGAGTCTGTAAGGTGCGCGTGCAACTGGTACCGCTCCTGGCACTAGATCAATCTGAAATTCAACTTCACAATGCGGTGGAAGACCAGGTAATTCTTCCAAAAAGACTTCAAGAAAATCTCTAACAATCAAGACATCTTTGGGTCTCTTGATCTCTAATTCAACTTTGCTCACATGTGCCAGAATTGCGAGACAACCTTTTCTCATGTATTTCCGGAACTTTAAGCAATTAATGAAACACAAAGGTGTATTGCTCTTCTTTCGTACACCATCATAGATTCGCCATAAGCAAGCAGAATTTGAATAGCCTTCTGGTCGCAAACAACCTCGACTTTGTTGTCAGATAACCAGTCCATTCCAACCACAAGGTCAAAACTTCCTAGTTTAATAGGTATCACATCTATAGCAAAGGTCTTACCCACTAAGACTAGATTATAACCGTGATAAATCTTATCAGCTCTCATCAAGTTACCATTCCTTAGTTCTATTGAGTACGCGTTTCTAAGGAAGATATAGGATTTTTGATGTTGTGACAAAAATCCTCAGGCATAAAGTTTCTATCAGCACCAGTGTAAAACAATACATAAATAGTATGATCTTTGAGTAAGAACGTACCCATGACTAGCTTAGGATCATCACGAGCTTCATTGGAGTTGATGTTGAAAGCCCTGCCCCTAGCAGGTTCAGCATTGATGTTGTTCTTCGGGCAATCCATCTTAAAATGACCTGGCAGCCCGAAACCGAAACAGTTCTTCGTAGTTCCCTTACAATCCTTGGCTAGGTGGCCAAACTTCTTGAATTTGTCACAAATAACTGCAGTACAAGTACCTGAGTGATGTCGGTTACACTTTGGACATTACGGCAGTTTACCCTTATACCATGAGTTAGCGTTCGTGACCACAATATTGCTCTTGAAAGTCTCTTGCTTCATTTGGGATTGCTGGTTAGGACTTGTCGTGACCGTTGATCCACTTTCTTTTACCATCACTAGATTTAGCATCAATAGTCACAACAACCTTACTCCCACAAGCAGCTTAATGAATCAACATATTAACCATATCAATAGCCTCTTGAACAGTCCTGGGTTTTGAAGTTGTTACACCTCTCTGAATCACCCCATTCAAACCATCAAGATATTGTTCAACCTTCAGGTTCTCTGGTGTCACCATACCCAGAAAATCTCTTATTATAGCTGGCTAAGTCAGTACCAACTAGCTACAGTTCACAAAATTCTTTTTCAAACCTCTTAATCTCATTGCGAGGACAATACTCCTCAATCATCCTTGCCTTCTGATTCTCCTAGGTTGATTCAAAAGCTTGATCAACACCCACAGATTATGCATACGAGTTCCACCATGTGAGCGTGCCATCAGATAGCGTGCATGTAGCGAACTTAACCATGCAGTATCCCTCCACCCAGAGATGCGAAACACTCCCTCAAGTTTCTCGAACCACCTCGTGAGACCAACCGGCCATTCAGTTCCACTAAAAGTTTGTGGATTGCACTAATGAATGCTTTATAGGAGCATCCACCTCTGTTGTTGTTGTTGTTGACAGTGTTGATTGTTGCAATTATTTTTGTTATTTAGATTGTTGTTGTGGGTTTGATTGAGATTAGCTAATGCAGTAGCAACTTCTTCAGATACAAGTCTTCGGACTTGGGCGGCGGTAGATTCCTTTGGAGGCATGATTTTCAAAACAGCATACACACCAGGTTAGTGTCAATGAAATCAACAACTAAAAATATACAAGCAACTAGTAGTGATGCGTAGTAAGTAGTAGTAAATTGTAGAGATTATAGTAGGGATAATGAAGAATAGTAAAGATATTAGTGGTAGATAGTAGTGAGTAGTGTTATACGGTAGAGATAATAAACACTTGCAATTTACAAATATAATAGTAAATTATTATGCATTTTTCTCAATAAAGAAAATAAATAACCACACAACACTTAACATGTTACTAAAATACAATATCCACCACGCCACATCTAAATAATCATCCCATTATCCACACACACACACACACACACACACATATATATATATATATATAATAAAATTATATTCCACAAAGTATGTAAGTAGCAAGCCGGTAAAAACCAAACCGGTAGGTCTAAGTGCAAATAATAAATAAATAGCTAAGTATCTAAATTGTGGAAACAATAAAGTCGATAGAGGTGCTTCTACTTGGAAGTACGAGCCTTCTCAAGCAGATAGCAAATGATCTCTTCTGCCCTATTAAGCCTCAAGTGCAGCTCCCCAAGAGTAACCCCTTCAGCAGTAAAGGTAGTAGGAACGTCAGGCTTAGTGTCAGAAGAAAAGCGGTTAGGACCATTTAGGGAAATCCATGGAGTGACTGGGTTATCCTCCAGCTTGAATACCCTCATACGGGCATTGTGTCTCCTCCACTCTCCTTCTACGAATGGTATCCCTGTAGAAAAGTGTCGGATCAATGAGGCCTCTTACCCAAAGTGCTAGGTTGCACCGAGGTAGGCTCTTCGGGTTCAAATTCCTCATCGGGTTCAACTTCCTCTTCGGGTTCACCTTCCTCTTTGGGTTCTTCTTCCGGATCTTCCTCCATTTCCTCTTTCGGATCTTCTTCTGGTTCCTCTTTATCATCTCTCTTAGTGCCTGCCTTGAAGGGCTCAGACTCCTCAGAATGCTCGGACATAACCTCCTATTCAGTGTCGGGTGCTTGATTACCCGTTAAGTGGACAGTTTCTTCAAATTCAGACTCAGAGTCACTAATGATTATGGGATTAGAAGCAGACATCTAAATCTCAAGAAAACATGTCAAGTTGGTACATATGTAACATATAATACCATATATGTAGTAATGTAAGCAATCACTAAATGACTAAGTTCAGGTTGTAGTCTAGACTCGCTAATGTGTCCTTAAGACTCTGTCAAACATATTAATGCAAATCCTAGTTTCCTACAACCGTTAGCTCTGATACCAACTATAACACCCCGTCAAAATCCATTAATGGCGTGTTAATCATTAGGTCTCACAGTAACGGTCACGCCCTTTACACGAGATGTTTTTCAAAAGAATTCACATTTGAGTTTGACATAATTAATATCAAAATAAAAACCATTACAGTTGAATCGCAAATGTATAAATAAAACCATAATTTAGTTTAAAATAAAAATGCGAATGTATAATGTCTGTAAGCAAAAATCTGGACTCCAGCTAGTTATGTATGCCACCTTCTAATTAAATGCGGAAGCTAGCTCTTAAGGACCTGAGATAAAATATGCAAAACGAGTCAACATTAATGTTGAGTGAATCTACAAGTTTAAGTATTCAGTAATATGTATTAGACCACGAGATTTCATACAAAAATATTACAAAAGTATATACAATCTAATGAGCACTTGAATACAAAGCTCAAAACCACGAGTAGTATAACACTACGGAATTTCCTTTACCCCATCTAAATATACACTTATTCAACTTAACCACGAGTAGTATAACCCAAAGAGCCTACCCCGGTGCAACCTAGCACTTTGGGTAAGAGGCCTCGTTCACCTGACACTTTTCCTACGGGGATACCATTCGTGGAAGTAGGGTGGAGGAGACACAATGCACGTATGAGGGTATTAGGACGGAGGATAACCTGGTCACTCCAAGGATTCCCCTAAATTGTCCTAACCGCTTTTCTTCTAACACTAAGCCTGACGTTCCTACTACTTTACTGCTGAAGGGGTTACTCTTGAGGAGCTGTACTTGAGGCTTACTAGGGCGGAAGAGATCATTCGCAATCTGCTTGAGAAGGCTCGTACTTCAAAGTAGAAGCACCTCTATCGACTTTATTTCTTCCACTATTTGGATACTTATCTATTCATTTATATTTTTCACTTAGACCTACCGGTTTGGTTTTTACCAGCTTGCTACTTATATACTTTGTGGAATATTATTTTATTATATATATGAATAATTGGTTGATTATTTATATGTGGCGTAGTGGATATTTTATTTTAGTAACATGTTAAGTGTTGTGTGGTTATTTATTTTCTTTATTGAGAATAATGGATGATGATTTACTATTATAGTTGTAAAATGCAAGTGTTTATTATCTCTACCGTATAACACTACACGCTACTATCTACCACTAATATCACTACTATTCTCCACTATCACTAATAAAATCTCTACGATTTACTATTATCTTTACTATTATAGTTGTAAAATGCAAGTGTTTATTATCTCTACCGTATAACACTACACGCTACTATCTACCACTAATATCACTACTATTCTCCACTATCACTAATAAAATCTCTACGATTTACTACTACTTACTACTGATCGGTGTCGAAGGGCCGGTCAAAAATGAACCTAATTACTCTACTTTAGATAAGGCAAGCAGAATTCATTCCACGGGAAATAGTGGTTAAAAGCAAGCAATTCTCAGGAGTTTGGTTTTGTGATTAACTAAGAGTACCTAAGTGAATTATTACTTGAACAATAAAACTAACAATGGTGAACTTAAGCAATGAAGGGAAATAACTAAGCAAGGAACGAAACTTGTAAACAATACTTAAAAAGCCTTTACTCCTTTTCATTCCCGATTAGACATGCATACATCAAACAAGTCATGTACTACCTAGTTCTACGCAAATCTCATAGACAAGAACTCTTGAGTTTCCAAAGTGATTATCTTGGGTACGATTATGACACTTACACACTTGTCTTTATCATTAACTAATTAGCACTAAGGTGAATGATGTTATGCGAGGTGTATATGAAATAGTTATATTTTTATTGCAAAATACTATTAAATACGATACAATTTTACACAAGTTATTTATTTATTTATAGAGTGGATATACCTAAACCTTGCTACAACACTATAGGCAGTGTACCTAATCGTACAGTAGTGTAGTTTTTAGTAATTCCGGTTCGTTCCGCAGGGAGCTAGCCAAGTTTAACGCTATATTTTTAAACTATATTTATATATATATATATATATATATATATATATATATATATAAGTAATATTATTATTATTATAAAAGGGGATTTTTACCGTTTAATGACCGGTTTTTTGATTTTATGTCTTAAGTTACAATTAAAACCTAATGTAAAATATTAAATATAAATACAACTTAATTTAAAGTGTAAAGTGTGACAACCCGGAAATTTCCGACTGAATTTAAACTTTATCTTTATATTATTCCGACACGATAAGCAAAGTTTGTTAAGTTGAATCTCAAAAATTTTAAAATGTCTTCATACATTCATTTAACTAATGAATGACCAAATTCCGACGATTCACGAACCGTTATAATTAGATAGGAATATATACGTGTGTATATATATATATATATATATATATATGTATATTATAACTTGAAAACGTTAACAAAGTATTAGATATAATACTTTACATGATCGTATTTGCCAACGGAATTAGAAGATAATATCAAATGATTAATTTATCAGATACATTGTATGATTATAAGTCTCTGTTGAGAGGTACACTATGATTTAAGAAATCTGTTCTTTTTAACGATATTCGGAAATTGGTAAAGTGTGTACAAGTAAGAAAAAATGTGTCAATTAATGAAAGTTAGACTAAAGTTAGTGGAAAATTGAATTTCATAATATTTGATTGATCTATTTTTTAAACGTGCGAAAACGCTTTTCGACCCAATAGAATTTGATTATGAAAATGTTTTGTTTAAATAACATAATTTGAATATATAAATAGGATACCAATTATTAGAATTAAATATATAAATAACTCGCAACGTGTATTTAAAACGTGTTTATGAATATTGAAAATATATATGATTTTAAAATAAACGGTGATCCGGAAATGAGTTCTATAAATTTTAGGCTTATTAAAGATATATTTAGGAACCATTTGTTGAATTTTAAAACTTTTCATATTTTACTTGGGATTGGGAGTCAATAATTAATGTAAAATTTATTTAATAGTTAATGCTCGAATTTTATATCATAATGACCAAAATAAATAAATATAATTAATTAAAAAATATGGGATTTTTCTGAACAGTTTTATTCGCCACTGAGTAATCAACGGAGCCCGACCGTGAAAACTGTCAGTACATTAATCCAACATTCAGGCTGCTAACCGTTCTTTTAATTATTGATACTTATCATCTCACTATTTAAAAGTTAGTGCTTAATACTATTTTCCTTTCAAAATTCCTTGTGATTATAATTATGTTAACTGTTTTTGTCTGGCCAATCTATCAATTCTATCTACCCCTTCCATATATCTATCTAGTTTATATATATATATATATATATATATATATATATATATATATATATATATATATATATATATATATATATATATATATATATATATATATATACATATACATACGCAAGATATAGGAGTCATCATCACCTTAACCATCTAAACCCATTTCACCTTCACCCATCACCATGCTTGATCATTCGGTTTGATCACAATCCGACATCAACCACCACCTTAATCAATCGCCACCTCCTTGACCACCTATGAACTCCACCATCTTCTCTCTCTCTCTCTCCTCCATCTCTCATGTTGTTCTTCATCATGAACCCACCATCAAAACCGCCAACATCACTTGAAACCCTACCCCACTACAGACCACCTATTACTACTACTAATTGACTTCTGTTGTGCAGCTCATCACCCACCATATTACAACAATCACCACCATCATCATCTTTGTTAAACTGCAAAGCATCGAAGCCCACACAAGAACACAACATAACTGTTTATTGTTTCTATTTTCGATCATCAACCTGCTCACTCGATTATGATCCTGCTGTCTTCATCACCCAAAAGAACCAAAACCCGTAAACCTACGACTCCTTACTTCGGTTCTATTATTTTAAAAGAGAGGATGCAAATAGACTGTGGCTTCTTCTTGTTTTCCTGCACCAACCCCATCATAATCGTGATCACCATGGTTATTACCATTTGTTTCGTATTCTGTCCAAGAACCATCGTATAATTCGATATTATTTCTAAAACTGCTACAACGACTGCTATACTTGTATTATTGTTACTGTTTCATTCCTATTTCTCGCTTCATTCGAAAATCATTAGCAAATCTACTTGCTTCTGTTTAACAATCCCATCACCATCTCACAATCAAACTACTACTGCAGTAACTACTACAAATTGCTGTTACATATATATAATCTTTGTTTGGATTCCTATCGAGTAAACCAACACCACACACACCATTAAAATGCAATTGCAGCTGTGTTTTTTTTAAATAACGACGATAATGATGTGATGAAACATGATGATGACTCGAGAAGATAATAATTAGTGTATGGGGTATAGATTTTGATGATGACGGAAAGAAGAATAATGGTGTAGCAGCCCTACTTTTCCAATTCTAAATTCGTTCGTGCATAATTTTTTTTATAAACCGAACTCCTTTGATTAGATTAAGTGGACTAGTTGTTGGATTCTAAATGGTCTGCCATTTAAATCTTACTGGATTACCTTAATGGACTGTTTTTGGGCCGAAATACAATTACCATTTTTCTGTTGGGCTGTTGCTATGCCATTGATTTTGTTGTTGTTCGAAAACCCAAAATGATCGTATACCTACTGTTACTGTAAATGAAATACACGATGAAAATGATGAAGGTTTATGACGATAGGGATGATTAAGGTTTAATGATGAAGAAGAAGAATTAGTAAACAGGAGGAACGGGTTATATAAATTTAGGTTAAGATTTATTCAGAAAAATAGAAACAGAAGGATGTTCTAGAGTGTTGATGGTTTAGCGAGAGGTTGCGGGTTCGAACCTGGGCAGTGGCGTTTCTTTTTAAATGCTTGCTTCTTCAAAGGTTGTATTCTAAAATTATTATTATTATTATTATTATTATTATTATTATTATTATTATTATTATTATTAATATTATTATTATTATTATTATTATTATTATAAAAATAATACATCTTATTATTATTACTATTATTAACATTAGTATATTTATTAACAAGTATTATTATTATTATGTATTATTAGTATTAAGAATTTTTATCAAAATTAGTGTTTTTATTTTAAAAATAATACAACCTTTTTATTTTATTTTATTATTATTACTATCATTATTACAATTTTTATATATTTTGTTATTATTATCATTTTTATTATCAAAATTAAGATTATTAATAGTATTATCATTATTATTATTATTATTATTATTATTATTATTATTATTATTATTATAAGTATCATTTTACTTTCATTAACACTATAACTATTATTATTAATTAAACTATCATTATTATATTTTTTATTATTAGTAACATTATTATTATCATAACTATAATTACTATCATTATTAAAGTATTATTACTATTATTATTATAATAAAAAAATACAACCTTTTATTTATTATTATTAGTATTTTTCCAAATAAATATTAGTTACATAAAAATATACTTAATACATATAACATAGCTATATTAATATTTTTATAATAAATAATAAATATTTATCTAAAGTATATATAAAATAAATGAACTTAATTAATTACCAAAACATATAATTATTAAATATAACAATTATATCACTAATAATAATATATAAATTGTTCGATTACGATTATATGTGTTAATATATATAATTGAATATAGGTTCGTGAATCCGAGGCCAACCCTACACTTGTTCAATGACGTCATATGTATTTTTACTACGAAATACAGTATAGTGAGTTTCATTACTCCCTTTTTAAATGCTTTTGCAATATATATTTTTGGGACTGAGAATACATGCGCTTTTATAAATGTTTTACAAAATAGACACAAGTAATCGAAACTACATTATATGGTTGAATGATCGAAGCCGAATATGCCCATTTTGCTTGGTAGCCTAAGAATTAGTAAACCAGTCTACTAATTGACGCGAATCCTAAAGATAGATCTATTGGGCCTAACAAACCCCATCCGTTGTAGCGGATGCTTTAGTACTTCGAGTTTTTATATCATGTCCGATGGATGTCCCAGAATGATGGGGATATTCTTATATGCATCTTGTTAATGTCGGTTACCAGGTGTTCAATCCATATGAATGATTTTTGTCTCTATGCATGGGACGATATTTATGAGAAATGAAAAATGAAATTCTTGTGGTCTATTAAAATGATGAAAATGTTTGATTTTGATAAACTAATGAACTCACCAACCTTTTGGTTGACACTTTAAAGCATGTTTATTCTCAGGTATGAAAGAAATCTTCCGCTATGCATTTGCTCATACTAGAGATATTACTTGGAGTCATTCATGACATATTTCAAAAGACGTTGCATTCGAGTTATCGAGTTCATCAAGATTATTATTAAGTCAATTATAGTTGAATATATTATGAAATGGTATGCATGCCTTCAACTTTCGATGTAATGAAAGTTTGTCTTTTAAAAAAACGAATGCAATGTTTGTAAAATGTATCATATAGAGGTCAAGTACCTCACGATGTAACCAAATGTAATGTATTCGTCCAGATGGATTAGGACGGGTCACTACAAGTGGTATCAGAGCGGTGGTCTTAGCTAACCAGGTCTTGCATTAGTGTGTCTAACTGATAATTGTTTAGATGCATTAGTGAGTCTGGACTTCGACCGTGTCTGCATGTCAAAAGTTTTGCTTATCATTTCTAGTCGGAAATCATCTGCTTATCATCTTTAGGAAATTACCTGCTTATCATTCTTAGTCTAGACACGTTTTACTGCATTGACTGCATGAATAGTGTATAGACAAAATTCATATCTTAGCACATCTGTTACGATAGACTTGCCTGACATATGCCGTAAATTCCTTCGTAGTCTACGAAATCTTTAGTACTATATATATAGATATTCTATGTAGTTAGAATATCATCCAATATTCGAAAATCATTTCATAGCGAGAAATCCTTTATTCACTCGTACGAAATGGAACTCGCCACTAGTTCAAGTTCCTCGGATTCCGACAGCTATTCCGATATGGATTTCCATTCGAGCTCCGAAGGCAGTGTAACCGGAATGGATCAACCAATCAGCCATCAACACTTTTGGATGAATTAGGGATGAGTTCGTAGTCTACTTAATCAATGGAGATGCGAAGAAGGCGATTTTTTCCACCAACCGAATTCACCTCTTGACAAAGAACCTAAAGCACTTACCGGCGAACCAGTTTGATACACTATTCACTCTCATTTCCGGGATATCTCGCAATGATTATATGATATCTAAAATTCTCAACCTTATTCATCCGCTCGTTTTGACCGACAGTCATCCCGGAATAATGAAAGAAGTCAACGAGCTTTGCGCTCGAGTAATCAACTTGAAAAAAAACGTGGTGCAAAACTTACCAGCTTCAGCAACATCACCGGCACCAACAGTACCTCCAACAACCCAAGTTTCAACATCACATGCCTCAAGATCTCATTCTGTACCTCGAGTATAATCATCATTCTACATGACGTTCTACATCATTTATCTTCGTTCGATATGATGGTTATGTAACCTCTAATGTTTTAGAGATTATGTACTCTAGTTCTAACCATAAACCAAATGAGTTTAATATCATATTAACTCAATAAATCCATGATTACATCTGAAGAAAATATATATGTAAGTATATTTTCATAAAGATTGTAATTAAAAATTCTTTTGTACAAACTGTTAATGGTGAAAATATTTTAACGGGTAGGTAATACTCGAGGATTTCACACTAATAAGTTACACTGTACATTCTTCGAATCTAATTCAACAGTCATTTACTATCCTACATAGATCTACAGATATACGAATCCGTTCACCACAGAATAACCATTTTCATTCAATTTCATATTTGGATTTTGACCTATCAGAATCTAACAAGTGGCATAATGAAGAAAACATTAGACAAAATAAAATTTGTTAGAAACAAACAAATTAACTATGAGAAAAATTTTGTTAAGAATCTACGCTAACTGTTTTCAGCTAACTGTTCCTAGCTAACTGTTAATTATTTATCGCAATTTATTTATCGCAATTTATTATCGCAATTTTAATTCTCGGAATTTAATTTATCGTCCTTTAATTTCTGTTATTTATTTTACGCACTTTAAATATCGAGACACGTATACAAGGTTTTGACATATCATATCGACGCATCTGTATATATTATTTGGAATCACCATAGACACTCTATATGCTGTAATGCTAGAGTTCGCTATACAGGGTTGATGTTGATTCTATAACAATATATATACTTTGAGTTGTGATCGAGTCTGAGACATGTACATGGGTCACGATACGTATTAATTAATTCGAATATTATAAACTACATATGAATTATTGAGTTAGTGACTGTGGACTGCTGACTGTGGACTGCTAACTGTGGACAATTAAAATGAATTAAAATATTGATTATAACTTATGAAACTAAACAATTCTTCAAGTTTTCCACTTGATTTCATCTTAAACCTCATTTGTTTCTTGACGATTACAATCTGCGTTCAAAACCTTTCATGATTCTTGAAAACCCTTCAATCGAGAGGATGAACCAATCGCACTTCATCTACGGAAGAAAAGATTGATGCATATAGTTATGCACCTGAAAACACTCAGAATCTGAGTAAACATTTAACACGTATCTGCGCTGGCTCCTTGGCATTGTTATTACCGAAAATAACTTTACAATCTCATTTCAAATTAGCCAATTTTATCACAGCTCCAGCAAGTCAAATACGACTTTTCAGTCGGACTAGCCTTATTATAACCTTGATATATGTGATGTCTTTTCGCCTTTGTTACCAGGGAACTGTTTACATCCCATCACATTAGCAGTAAACTTATCAACAAATTCATTGATCTTTAAGCCTCTCTGAAAAATCACGATACTTATTCATTGAAACTTTATCAAGTACTCATCTACAACTTGTAACAATAATTGTCATACCAACTACTGGAAATCAGCAATCAGTATTTTGAATTTCGCAACAATTTTACACCAACGGTTATATGTATACATATAACATCTATCTCCTAGACTTACATACTTCGAATGTGAAGTTTCTGAAAAATATCCCAAACTATGAGCTAGTCCTCCGAAATTAGAAAAAAAAAATGCTGATGAAGCAGCAAAAACTGTAAACGACTTTAACAGTCAAAAGTTTGATGATAAAGAATAGTATGGTGGTAAAGCTGAGAAAAAGAGAAGGTTTGGAACTGGAAAACGGATTGAGCAGACCATAAAGGAGGCTGTGGACATATCACAAAGACTAAACCTGCCTTCAAAGAATACAAATGATTCAGTATCTGCTGAAGTCATTAACGAATACCTTGCTCCTGACTCTACAATTTTACGGACAAGTCTTCATCATCATCCATCGATATTAGAAATCCTAAGATATCATCGTATCTTTCATTATAAATATCTTCGGTATTCCAGAAGATATTTTCACAACTATTCTTATCTGAGATCATTTATCTCTTCGCAATATCTGCGTTACAATATAAAAGAAACTGTGTTAGTTTCTAAATTCTGAAGAAAAAAAAATTCGAATTTAAAATAGGAATGCTTTTGAAGTAGTGTTGGGAACTGAAGCACGAGTTAGTATAATATAATGACACTTGATCAACGTGATTATATTACAGTAAGTCATGCTGAGTTTCTAAATGGAACATGATGAGTCACAGACCATACCGTCATCATGTGCCATGTTACACGACTCTTGTATTATATTTAACCTCTAAAAATATCAAGAAAATACTTTCTTGATGATTCGGTCTTTTCCGGATATTCTGGTAATTTGACAAATCAAATCGTGCTACTACCTTTCCTTTTTACTTTGTATATTATGATAATTTGAAACTCCATACCTACGAATTCTGGACCATTACTTGCGAAAAGAAAACAAAAGCATGAAGCTCCGAAATAGAAAGGGGGTATAAATCGCAGCAAACGGAAAAGATCATTAACCGTAGATGTCAATAATTATGGAAAGATAAATACAAGGAAGGATTATGAAAATCACCACCCCAAGAGTGAAATAGAAGTAAACAGATTCCTCCGGAGGGAGTTGGAAAAGAAGGATAATTGTTGCGACAGTTAGGAACATATCAAGGATCAAAACTGGATTAAGCATATTGACGAATGCTTTAAAGTATGAGTTGAGAGAGAAAGAATGGAAGGTGTGAATTGTGGAAATAAGCAAGCGAAGGGGGTGGATTTATAGTAAAATATCCGACAGAGCAATCAAAACAGATGATCGCATTTAAAGCGGATTCTAATTTCCATAATTTTCGAGGAATCAAATCTTATTACAAAGATTTCCTCTAAATCCCTTTAACTCTGGAAATCAATCGTATCTACGTCAAAAGATATGACAAAATTGTATTTTTCTCATTTCACTCTTTTGCGATAGCTTCACTCGTACTCTTCACAAAATCAAATGGTTTTATCCATATTACTCAATGATGATAAAACTCTATTTATCAACTCATATTTGTCATAAAAAAATTCTTATTGTTATCCATGACGACCTCTATTAAATTTCGGGGACAAAATTTCTTTAACGGGTAGGTACTGTGACAACCCAGAAATTTCCGACTGAATTTAAACTTTATCTTTATATTATTCCGACACGATAAGCAAAGTTTGTTAAGTTGAATCTCAAAAATTTTAAAATGTGTTCATACATTCATTTAACCTTGACCAAATTCTGACGATTCACAAACCATTATAATTAGATAGGAATATATACGTGTGTATATATATGTATATTATAGCTTGAAAATGTTAACAAAGTATTAGATATAATACTTTACATGATCGTATTTGCCAACGGAATTAGAAGATAATATCAAATGATTGATTTATCAGATACATTGTATGATTATAAGTCTCTGTTGAGAGGTCCACTATGATTTAAGAAATCTGTTCTTTTTAACGATATTCAGAAATTGGTAAAGTGTGTACAAGTAAGAACAAATGTGTCAATTAACGAAAGTTAGACTAAAGTTAGTGGAAAATTGAATTTCATAATATTTGATTGATCTATTTTTTAAACGTGCGGAAACGCTTTTCGACCCAATAGAATTTGATTATGAAAATGTTTTGTTTAAATAACATAAGTTGAATATATAAATAGGATACCAATTATTAGAATTAAATATATAAATAACTCGCAACATGTATTTAAAACGTGTTTATGAATATTGAAAATATATATGATTTTAAAATAAACGGTGATCCGGAAATGAGTTCTATAAATTTTAGGCTTATTAAAGATATATTTAGGAACCATTTGTTGAATTTTAAAAATTTTCATATTTTACTTGGAATTGGAAGTGAATAATTAATGTAAATTTTATTTAATAGTTAATGCTCGAATTTTATATCATAATGACCAAAATAAATAAATATAATTAATTTAAAAAAATGGGATTTTTCTGAACTCTTTTATTCGCCACTGAGTAATCAACGGAGCCCGGCCGTGAAAACTGTCGGCACATTAACCCAACATTCAGGCTGCTAACCGTTCTTTAAATTATTGATACTTATCATCTCACTATTTAAAAGTTAGTGCATAATACTGTTTTCCTTTTAAAATTCCTTGTGATTATAATTATGTTAACTATTTTTGTCTGGCCAGTCTATCTATTCTATCTACCACTTCCATATATCTATCTAGTTTATATATATACATATACATACGCAAGATATAGGAGTCATCATCACCTCAACCATCTAAACCCATTTCACCTTCACCCATCACCATGCTTGATCATTTGGTTTGATCACAATCCAACATCAACCACCACCTTAATCAATTGCCATCTCCTTGACCACCTATGAATACCACCATCTTCTCTCTCTCTCTCTCCTCCATCTCTCATGTTGTTCTTCATCATGAACCCACCATCAAAACAGCCACCATCACTTGAAACCTTACCCCACTACAGACCACCTATTACTACTGTTAATCGACTTCTGTTGTGCAGCTCATCACCCATCATATTACAACATTCACCACCATCATCATCTTTGTTAAACTGCAAAGCATCGAAGCCCACACAAGAACACAACGTAACTGTTTATTGTTTCTATTTTCGATCATCAACCTGCTCACTCGATTATGTTCTGCTGTCTTCATCACCCAAAAGAATCAAAACTCGTAAACCTACGACTCCTTACTTCGGTTCTATTGTTTTAAAAGAGAGGATGCAAATGGACTGTGGCTTCTTCTTGTTTTCCTGCACCAACCCCATCATAATCGTGATCACCATGATTGTTACCATTTGTTTCCGTATTCTGTCCAAGAACCATCGTATAATTCGATCTTATTTCTAAAACTGCTACAACGACTACTATACTAGTATTATTGTTACTGTTTCATTCCTATTTCTCGCTTCATTCGAAAATCATTAGCAAATCTACTTGCTTCTGTTTAACATTCACATCACCATCTCACAATCAAACTACTACAGCAACAACTACTACAAATTGCTGTTACATATATATAATCTTTGTTTGGATTCCTGTCGAGTAAACCAACACCATACACACCATTAAATGGCAATTGTAGCTGTGTTTTTTTTAAATAACGGTGATAATGATGTGATGAAACATGATGATGACACGAGAAGATAATAATTATTGTATGGGGTATAAAGTTTGATGATAACGGAAAGAAGAATAATGGTGTAGCAGCTCCACTTTTCCAATTCTAAATTCGTTCGTGCATAATTTTTTTTATAAACCGAACTCCTTTGATTAGATTAAGTGGACTAGTTGTTGGATTCTAAATGGGCTGCCATTTAAATCTTACTGGATTACCTTAATGGACTGTTTTTGGGCCGAAATACAATTACCATTTTTCTGTTGGGCTGTTGCTATGCCATTGATTTTGTTGTTGTTCGAAAACCCAAAATGATCGTATACCTACTCTTACTGTAAATGAAATACACGATGAAAATGATGAAGGTTTATGATGATAGGGATGATTAAGGTTTAATGATGAAGAAGAAGAATTAGTAAACAGGAGGAACGGGTTATATAAATTTAGGTTAAGATTTATTCAGAAAAATAGAAACAGAAGGATGTTCTAGAGTGTTGATGGTTTAGCGAGAGGTTGCGGGTTCGAACCTGGGCAGTGGCGTTTCTTTTTAAATGCTTGCTTCTTCAAAGGTTGTATTCTAAAATTATTATTATTATTATTATTATTATTATTATTATTATTATTATTATTATTATTATTATTATTATTATTATTATTATTATTATTATTATCAAAATAATACATCTTATTATTATTACTATTATTAACATTAGTATATTTATTAACAAGTATTATTATTATTATTATTATGTATTATTAGTATTAAGAATTTTTATCAAAATTAGTGTTTTTATTATAAAAATAATACAACCTTTTTATTTTATTATTATTACTATCATTATTACAATTTTTATATATTTTGTTATTATTATCATTTTTATTATCAAAATTAACATTATTATTAGTCTTGTCATTATTATTATTATTATAAGTAAAATTTTACTTTCATTAACACTATAACTATTATTATTAATTGAATTATCATTATTATTTTTATTATTATTAGTAACATTATTATTATCATAACTATAATTACTATCATTATTAAAGTATTATTACTATTATTATTATTATAAAAAAATACAACCTTTTATTTATTATTAATAGTGTTTTTCCAAATAAATATTAGTTACATAAAAATATACTTAATACATATAACATAGCTATATTAATATTTTTATAATAAATAATAAATATTTATCTAAAGTATATCTAAAATAAATGAACTTAATTAATTACTAAAACATATAATTATTAAATATAACAATTATATCACTAATAATAATATATAAATTGTTCGATTACGATTATATGTGTTAATATATATAATTGAATATAGGTTCTTGAATCCGAGGCCAACCCTACACTTGTTCAATGACGTCATATGTATTTTTACTACGAAATACAGTATAGTGAGTTTCATTACTCCCCTTTTAAATGCTTTTGCAATATATATTTTTGGGACTGAGAATACATGCGCTTTTATAAATGTTTTACGAAATAGACACAAGTAATCGAAACTACATTATATGGTTGAATGATCGAAGCCGAATATGCCCCTTTTGCTTAGTAGCCTAAGAATTAGTAAACAGTCTACTAATTGACGCGAATCCTAAAGATAGATCTATTGGGCCTAACAAACCCCATCCGTTGTAGCGGATGCTTTAGTACTTTGAGTTTTTATATCATGTCCAATGGATGTCCCGGAATGATGGGGATATTCTTATATGCATCTTGTTAATGTCGGTTACCAAGTGTTCAATCCATATGAATGATTTTTGTCTCTATGCATGGGACGATATTGATGAGAAATGAAAAATGAAATTCTTATGGTCTATTAAAATGATGAAAATGTTTGATTATGATAAACTAATGAACTCACCAACCTTTTGGTTAACTCTTTAAAGCATGTTTATTCTCAGGTATGAAAGAAATCTTCCGCTGTGCATTTGATCATATTAGAGATATTACTTGGAGTCATTCATGACCTATTTCAAAAGACGTTGCATTCGAGTTGTCGAGTTCATCAAGATTATTATTAAGTCAATTATAGTTGAATATATTATGAAATGGTATGCATGCCGTCAACTTTCGATGTAATGAAAGTTTGTCTTTTAAAAAAATGAATACAATGTTTGTAAAATGTATCATATAGAGGTCAAGTACCTCGCGATGTAACCAAATGTAATGTATTCGTCCAGATGGATTAGGACGGGTCACTACATAAAGTAAATGACGATAAATAAAAATGTGATAATTAAAGGTACGATAATTAAAAGTGCAATAAATAAAATGACAGTAAATAAAAGTACGATGAGATATAAAATAAAGGAATTATGCTTATTTAAACTTCCGTAATCATGATGTTTGATGTGTTGATTTTATTTTATTACCATGGGTTAATTGTCCTTTGTCCTGGATTATTCAATATGTCCATACGGTTTTTGTCCATAACATTCTATCAGTCATAAATATAAAGTACGAGTGTCCTCGTCAAATTATCCTTATATTCGAAGTTAAATATTCCAACTAATTGGGGATTTGAACTGTAACAAGTTCTTAATACTTTGTTTAATGAATACACCAGGTTATCGACTGCGTATAATCCAAGGTTTTACTACTTTGTTAACAATTACACCAATTACCCTTGAATGTAATCCACCCCTGTTTTAATGAGTCCATTAACTATTAATCCATCCCCGTGTCCGGTAAAATGAACAATAATTTGTATTTATAAATATCCTGCCCACCGTACCTGATTAAGCGTATGTGGTTATATATAGATACGCCAAATTGTAACATTTATACTATATTAACGAGGTATCGTTTAGTTAATATAAAGCCCATTAATAGCCCATAGTCTAATTTCCACAAGTGTCGTTCTTTTGTCCAAACCCCAATTATGATCCAAAACCCAATTACCCAATCTTAATATTTAGCCCAACATCATGATTACTTCGGCTTAAATAAGCATAATAATAACTTAGCTACGAGACATTAATTTAAAAAGGTTGAACATAACTTACAATGATTAACAATAGCGTAGCGTTACACGGACAGAATTTCGACTTACAAACTTACAACATTCGCTAACATAACCTTATTATTATTAAGCTTTAATATTAAAATTATAATTAAAATATAAATATAAATATATATTTAAGAGAGTGAGAGATAGATAATATATATTGTGTAAAAATTACGTCGAATTCACTGGCTATTTATAGATGTGGCCAGACTTTTCACTCCATGCGATCGCATGGGGTTTGTTCGTCCAGGCCATGTGATCGCATGGTCACCATTCCCTGCTCACAATGCAACTTAAACGTGGGCTGATCGTATTAATATATTATATAATATAATATATATAATTTTATATATATATATATATATATATATATATATATATATATTATATTCTTGTGCATCATTGACTTGTAATTTTAGGCCCGTTGCGTCGCACGGTGATAGTTGGTTCATGTCCCGGTTCCGGATTTTCAAACGTCCTTGCGTACAATTTAATATCTTGTACTTTGCGTTTTGCAGCTCGTACTCTTGTAATTTCTAGACGTTTCTCATCAATAATTTGAACCTCTTTGATTGTACTTTGTACTTTTTAGTGTTTTGGTCATTTGTGTCTTCAAATCGTCGAATATGTCTTTTGTGTTTACCTTTTATTATTTAAACGAATATCACTTGTAAATAGAACAATTGCAATCAAAATCTTGTCTTTCTTGAAGGATAATGCTATGAAATATGTGTTCATTTTTAGCATTATCAAATATTCCCATACTTGAGCGTTGCTTGTCCTCAAGCAATATAGAACTTGAATATAACTTTACTAGAATCACTTCTTTATTCTTCACACTTTGTACATCAGTGATTTTAATACGGCGGTATGAACAATGATAGTAACGTTGTGGTTTACAGTCCCAGATGACTATAAAAATTTAGATCCTTTAGGAAATTGGATCTTTATGAAAACATTTGATCTTTTAAAAATTCAATCTAGCTTTTACCCTAGATAAGTTTTCTGGAATAACCCTTCACCGGTGTTTGTAAAATGTTTTTGTGGGTTTTGTGGGTTTCAAATTATAAAATTTTAGCTCAAAACTTGCAGTTTTGTGTCACCCACTTGCTAATCTTGTATTGGAAAAGCAACACGTCCAGTTTACTTGCTCCGTATATTACCTTTCGGTAAACTACCGTTCGGTTGTAAAGGAAAGCGTTGATGATGTGGTAGCGGAGTGGTATAAAATACTATTAAATTTTACAAGGAAATACTATTAAATACGATACAATTTTACACAAGATATTTATTTATTTAGAGAATGGATATACTTAAACCTTGCTACAACACTTATAGGCAGTGTACCTAATCGTACAGTAGTGTAGTTTTTAGTAAGTCCGGTTTGTTCCACAGGGAAATCTTTAAACAAAGCTTAACGCTATATTAGTTTACTTTTATAAAAATACAAATATATATAAGTAATATTATTATTATAAAGGGGGGTTTTTACCGTTTAATGACCGGTTTGTCGATTTTAAAACTTTAGTCGCAGTTAAAACCAAATGTAAAATAATAAATAAATACAAGACTTAATTTTAAGCGTAAAGTAAATAACGATAATGAAATTGCGAATAATAAAAGTGCGATAAAATAAACTTGCGATAATTAAAAAGGACGATAATTAAAAGTGCAATTAAATAACAATAAATAAAAGTGCGATAATTAGAAGTGCAATTAAATATAAAATAAAGGAAATTAAATATGAAATAAAAGAATTATGCTTATTTAAACTTCCGTAATCATGATGTTTGACTTGTTGATTTTAGTTTTATGCCCATGGGTTAATTGTCCTTTGTCCTGGATTATTTAATATGTCCGTCTGGTTTTTGTCCATAACAGTCCATCAGTCATAAATATAAAGTGCGAGTGTCCTCGTCAAATTATCCTTATACCCGAAGTTAAATATTCTAACTAATTGGGGACTTAAACTGTAACAAGATTTTAATACTTTGTTTAATAATTACACCAGGATGTCGACTGAGTGTAATCCAAGGTTTTAATATTTTGTTATCAATTATACCAAGTGTCCTTGTACATAATTTCACCCCTGTTTTAATTATTCTAGTGGCTATTAATCCATTCCCGTATCCGGTTAAATGAACGATTATTCGTACATATAAATACCCCGCCCATCGTGTCCGATTGAGTGTATATGGTAAATTATAGGGACGCCCAATTGTAAATCTTTATATTAACATTAACAAACTATCATTTAGTTAAACAAATATAAAGGCCATTAATAGCTCATAGTCTAATTTCCACAAGTGTCGTTCTTTTGTCCAAACCCCAATTATGGTACAAAGCCCAATTACCCAATTTTAGTAATTAGCCCAACATCATGATTACTTCGGATTAAATAAGCATAATAATAACTTAGCTACGAGACATTAATGTAAAAAGGTTGAACATAACTTACAATGATTAAAAATAGCGTAGCGTTACACGGACAGAATTTTGACTTACACCCTTACAACATTCGCTAACATACCTTTATTATTAGAATTAAAATTAAAATATAAATTATAAATATATATATATGTTTTACGTATGAGAAAAGAGAAAGATGGATCTGTTTTTGGTTCACCAAAGCTCGATTTTTATAGGCATGTGGGCTGGAACTGGGGCTCATGCGATCGCATGGATTTATGCCTTCCAGGCCATGCGATCGCATGGCCAGCTGGGGAGGCTCATTTTTGGTTGTTTTCTTCTGCCGACGGTTTTATAAATAATATAATATATTAAATAATTATAAGAATTATTTAAATATTATATTATATTTATGTGCATAGTTGACTTGTAATTTTTAGTCCATTGCGTCGAGCGTTGAGAGTTGACTCCGGTCCCGGTTCCGGATTTTCGAACGTCCTTGCGTACAATTTTATATTTTGTACTTTGCATTTTGAATCTTGTACTCTTGTAATTTCGAGACGTTTCTTATCAATAATTGGAACCTCTTTGATTGTCTTTTGTACTTTTGAGCTTTTTGGTCGTTTGCGTCTTCAATTCGTCGAATCTGTCTTTTGTCTTCACCTTTTATTATTTAAACGAATATCACTTGTAAATAGAATAATTGCAACTAAAAGCTTGTCTTTCTTAAGGAATAATGCTATGAAATATATGTTCGTTTTTAGCATTATCAAATATTCCCACACTTGAGCGTTGCTTGTTCTCAAGCAATATCGTCTTGAAATACTAGAATCACTTCTTTATTCTTTACACTTTGTACATCAGTGATTTCTATACGGCGGTATAAACAATGACAGTAACGATAGAACCATGGTTAAAGGTGGGTGTGTCATTCACAGTTGCCTCGGGTTTAGGTCAACGACACTTGCAATCAAATAGCCGATTTACTTTCGGTTTCCAAAGCAAAGTGCACATTTGAAAGGCGGTTTACAGTCCCACATGACTATGAAAATGTAGATCCTTAAGAAAATTGGATCTTTATGAAAATATTTGATCTTTTGAAAATTCAATCTAGCTTTTACCCTAGATAAGTTTTCCGGAATAACCCTTCACCGGTGTTTGCAAAATATTTTTGTGGGTTTGGTGGGTTTCAGATTTGAAAATTTTAGCTCAAAACTTGCGGTTTTGTGTCACCCACTTGCTAACCTTGTATTTGGAAAGCAACACGTCTAGTTTACTTGTCCCGTATATTACCTTTCGATAAACTACCGTCCGGTTGTAAAGGAAAGCGTTGAACAAGCAACTGTTAAGGCAATGTCCCCTGACATGCTTTTAATTACGGTCTATAACGTGTCGGATGCAATTACTATCCTTGGTAGGAGCAATAGTAAAGCTCACCCTTATGATTTTTCGGTCTGGCACAAGGTCCTGTCTTTGACCACTATGCAACCACCGTTCTTACGGTTGACACCCGATTTGGTTCAGGTGACCTAATGAATTCCAGGTGAATTCCTAGGATTTTACGTTCAATGGTAATGAACGCATCGAAAATGGGTTTTCAGAAAACAAATCGGTTTTAATTTGATCAAAATATTTTCTCGTTCAAGCTCGAGTTTAGATATCATCGAATTCCATGAGTTTGTAATTCTCAATCTTTAAGGTCAATCTCTAGGATTGAGTAATATCAGTCTTAAAAGCTGATTTTTAATCTTTAAGGAGATTATCCTTTTTGGGGATCTGATTCATTAGTCTTATCCAGCTAATTTGCATGGTGCCCCCCCATTTTACGAGATAAATCCTTCTCATGGTTAGGATAAATCTGACCACTTGGCGACCCTGTTTTATGCTGAGGTCCGTGGATTTCCTGCTGATTTTAGAGATGACTTTTCTAGATTTTTCGTCAACCTACAGCTGGTCTAGACGACAACTTCTTGACCTAAATCAAGAAGCGCGTGTCTTTTTCGGAAGACTTTACTTCCTTTTAATGATGGAATTGATTCATCGTGTAGATCCATCTCTTCTTTTCTCTCATCGGGTAAAATGGTTTAGTTTAGTCCAAAGCAAAAGTATTTTCAGTTATTTGTTACAGATATATGTGACATATGTTTAAGATAACTTGGTAAATTTTCCCACACTTGGCTTTTATTTTCCTTTTTTATCGTCCTCTATTCCATTTTAAATGAATTTCAACATTTTGGTTTGTTTCTCAATTTATGTCCTTTCCGAGGTTACAATAATTTCGGTGTTAACACCTAGTTTTATCGTTCATAAATATGTATAAACATGATTTTGAGTTCATTTAATTGAAAATTTTGAAAAATTTTACTAGAATTGGGTAGTCAGTATATAAGACTAGGGCTGTTCTTTATTATCAGGGAGCACTAGATTCTAATACAACTACTACGTTACTAGTATTTTTAATGGTAACCAAGTGTATAAAGATAAAAATTTTAAAAATCCGAAAGAATTTAACCCCTTCCCATACTTTAGATCTTGCAATGCCCTCATTTGCAAGAAATCAGTACAATTTAAATTATTGAGGGTGATTAGCATAGAAATGATTAAATTTTACCAAAGTTTCCAAATATATTGGCGTGTGTTTGCTGAATGATAAATGGTGCATAGCATTTGTTCATTTCGTCTGTTGTTACATCACATTTATTTGTCATCTTGTCGTCAAAATTAGTAGCTTTTGCTGAACTTAATGCCAGTCTTTGAAAATGCGCTGTTTTACCCTGTTTTGTACAATCGACAATATACATACATACAAATATAATCATGCATGGCAATTTGAAATGGGACTTAATATCCCACTTTCAAATTCTAAATATGAAATATTAGTACACAATAATAATAAAATAATAAAAATTACACAAATATATCCAATAAAATAAGTTTAAACATGAAAAAGTCAAAAGATAAAAACATAAAAATCATAAAAATAACCAAATGGAACTAAATCAGTCTGGATAGGGGTTCCAGTTCATCTCATCGGGTGGGTTCCATTGTTGGTTATAGGTGTTCTGATAGGCTTGGTCATAGTCATACCGGTTAAAGGGTGGTCGGATATCGGGGCTATGTGGCGGAAAATGAGCAGGTCGAGTAGGTACATAGTTATTTGGTACCTGATATGATAGCTGGCTCATGATTTGGTGCTGATGAACTAACCAGCTATCGTGTTGGCGTCGCCTATAATCCTCGTATACTCGCTCGGAGTTCCACTGCTCATACATACTATGTCTTGCCGCGTTCGTCATTGCTTCCTCATCTATACGAACGTGGACGTCAAGAATAGCATCTCGAAAGACATCCCTAATGTCTTCCGCCTCCTCCATTTCCTCGTCTGAGCCTCTCTCTACCTGAGGATGAGATCCCTCATAGGGTACTGCCTGGTTACGTCTACTTTTCAATACCTTAGCACCCACATAAACTTTCAATCCTAAGGGCTCAACCTGTTCTCTACAAATCTGTAATGGACCCCCTTGGTTCCTATCAACACCTAAATACTCTCCAATGAGAGTAACAAAAATACCTCCTCCTATTATACTCCCGTCCTGCATTCCCTCTACCATTTTAGATAAATAAAAAGCAACACAGTAAGGGATATTGACAAAGCTTCTAGGATCCCGAATACACTTTAGGTAGAATAAATCATATAAGGTAATTTTTTCTTTATTATGACCTCTTTGTGTAATCGAGTTAGCCAAAAATCTATGAATAATACGAAGCTCGGCTCTGTCAATATGTGTATAGGAGTGTCCTCCTGCTCGTGTAAAAACATCAAAATGTGACATACGCCTCCAAATGGCGTCAGCGTCAAAGTTACTATCTACCCGTTCACCATAATGAATCAAGTTTGTACAATCGGGTAATAGCAACTCACCAGGAGTATATATCTGTAAGGCCCTGGCCATGTCCAGCATGGACATTCTGTACATCCTACCGCCAAGGATAAACCTAAGAAATCTTCTATCATCTATCCTAACTATATTTGTATCAAGTGATACAGTACTCATCAACTCAACACACCATTCCTTATATACAGGTCTGCGAATGGTGAAAAGACGTTCCCAATCTGTAAAAGAAGAACTGCCATACCTTTGAACTAAAAGCTGTCTAACACGGTTAGCTAGATGGACCGTTTCCAAAGGGGCCCAATCAATTACCCTTGGCACCTCTACATTTTTTGTTACCAATTTGAATTTGTTCCTTTGATATGTCTCGTAATCTCTCCATCTTCTATCAAATCTCAGATTAGGATGTAGAGTGTGCTCAGGAATCGTTGGGAATTCTACTGGCGGCCTCATTGGGAATACTATGAATTCATCAACAAACTGTACTGGATCATAATAAGGTATGTGCTGATCAGGCTGTTGTTGTTCCTGTTGTGGTTCTTGTTCGTGTTGCATTTCTGATTCTGGTTCTGGTGCTGGTGCTGGTCGTCTAGATGATGATGCTCCTGAACCTCCAGTATCGGCTCTCTGTAAAACACATTAAACACAAAAATTGTGCATCCAAATATGCATTAGTGTTAGCAAAATAACAACTTAAAATAATCACTATAACATGTTAAATCAAAATTAAACTTATACACATATTCACAATTTTTCACAATTCTACACTTTTCAAATAAGCACATATGAAAATGTATACAAAATTCATAAGCATTTAACTCAAATAACATGTCAAAATATTCATTACTAATAATTAAACAAGTCTCAAATGGCAAATATATCAAATTAATCAAGTTCACGAATTTTGGACTTAAAAAGTCCACTTTAATCTCCAAAAATCATGTTTAGGATCATTGTTTGGATCATTTAACTATCTAAACATGTTACACTACTCAATTTAGCAATAATTCATGACAAAAATCGGCCATAACCTGTTTATATCAAAAAGCCCCAAATTGCTCAAGAACACAAACCCTAGATTTCTAAAAATTTTGAAGTTTTTAGCTTCAAATCATGTTAAATAGCATCAATCTAGATTATACATGCATAAAATACTAACAATTTAACACTAATTACACTAGAAATTAACAAAATTGCATTAGGTAAAAAATTGGTAATTATCACAAAAACTAGGAATTTATAGAGTTTAGGGGCGTAATTTTTACCAATTTGCTGAAGAATGGGAATCTAGGCATGATTAGAGCAAGAAATTTGATGAATTACGGTGGAAAAATGGCGAAAATTGGTGAATTTTTGGAGTTGGTTCGTGAATGTGTGTGTGTTTGTGGAGAAAGACAGACCAGTCGACTGTCTTTGTATCAGGCCTGGATTTCAGCTCCATGCGATCGCATGGAGTTGAAGTGTAAAACCCATGCGACCGCATGGAGGTCCGGGTACAGTGTTTTCAGTTTTTTTTTTTTTTTTTTTTTTTTTATAAAACCTTATACTTTATAAAACTTATAATTAATTAAATTTTAAAATTTTATTTTCCTTTAGGAGCGAGGGCGTTTCGGATCGTTGTCCTAGTCTGTCTCTCGACAAAAATTTAAAATTTGTCAAATCAAAGCGCGGTTTTTAAAAGTAAAGATTTTTGGGTTTTTTAATGTTTTTGGCATACTTTAATTCAATAAGATTAAAAATAATGATAATAAAAGTTCTCGTCCCTCCCTCGGGTAAAGCAATTTCGGTTTAAAGACCTAGTCTTCAACTTACGACGAATTTTAAAAATCATATTTTTAACTTAATGAGATAAAGTAAATTTTTGTTTTTAAATTCACACAACTTAAATATAAAATTCAAAATTAATATTAAAAATTCACACCAAACTTAAAATTTGAAATGCATAAAATTAAAAATTCATATTTTAAAAATTAAAAATTCACACCAAACTTAATTTAAAAATTCATATTATAAATTCTCATCAAACCTATATTAATTTTTCAAATATTTACATTTTTTTAAAAAATATTGTTTTTACAAAGTTTACAATATTAATTTTAGATTTAAATATTAATTTTAAAAACATGGTAAAAATAAAATTAAAAATCTTTTTGGCTTTTTATCCCACTTTAATCAATCAAATATTATCAAAAATATGCGCCCCTCTTTTCGGTAAAGTAATTTCGGTTCCAAGACCTAATTTAACTCATGACGAATTTTTGAAATATTTTGAGTTGATTGATTAAAGATATTTATACCTTAAGAATAAACGTTAAATTTCGCAGTGATGTAATAAATTTTTGTATGATATCAATAATTTCGGTCGCCAAACCTAATTTTATTCAATACCAATTTAATACTTTTTAGCGAACAAATTAGCGTTTATTATCAAAAGGTTAAAAATAAAAATAAAATAAAAACTGTACAAACATACCTGTGAAATAGATTTCTTAGTTATATGATCTATCCCATTCATAAGATAGTCGGTTTAATTGGTTTTCCATAGCTACATAGGCGTAACCTCGAGCATTCAGTGTCTTTTCTTCTAAACATATGAACGGTCCGTCTCTGCATAAAGTAACAAATTCGGTATTTGAATAGGTTTGATTATTTGAACATTTACCTCCATGTGACCATTTTCCGCATTTGTGACATCGTTCTAGGTGTCGTGCTCTTCTTTTCGCTGCGGATTTTGATTTTCCTTTACCAAATTGTAACTTATTATCTTCGCATCTGGATTCTTTTCTCACTCCGTCCATTCTTTCTCTGATTACTGATACTAATTCACTCGGTAGTATGTCATTATTACGTTTAGTGATCAAAGCGTGTAGCATTAGACCATGGTTTAGTTCACAAGCAGTCTTCATTTCGTAAAAACCTAAAAAAAAAAAATTCAGAATGGGGGGAGAAGACTAGTTCTTTAGGGTCTGCTAGGGAAAGACCATTCGGGTTCCATTTTCGAGAACTACATGAAAACAGACAATCTAACTCTAACAGAAATACATATTATCCTTTAAAGACTTGATTCTCCCCACACTTAGTTAGCTGTGGGGTCGAAATTGTGATTAACTTCGTTGTCGACTTCCATCGGACCATGTATGTAATGTTTAACTCTGTGACCATTAACTTTAAATTCAATCCCATTTGAATTTATTAATTCTATCGTTCCGTATGGGAAAACTCTTTTGACTATGAATGGTCCAGACCATCTTGATTTCAATTTTCCAGGAAATAGCTTGAATCTTGAATTGAAAAGAAGAATTCTGTCTCCTTCTTTAAATTCTTTTGAACTTATGATTCTTTTATCATGCCATTTCTTCGTTCTTTCCTTATAGATTAACGAATTTTTGTATGCTTCATGTCTTAATTCTTCTAATTCGTTTAGTTGACTTAATCGTAGACGTCCAGCTTCATGTAAATCAAGATTACATGTTTTCAAAGCCCAAAATGCTTTGTGTTCAATTTCTACTGGAAGATGACATGCTTTTCCATAAACAAGTCTAAAAGGTGTGGTTCCAATTGGAGTTTTGTAGGCTGTTCTAAAAGCCCAGAGTGCATCCTCCAATTTAATGGACCATTCCTTTGGATTTGATCCTACGGTTTTCTCTAGAATACGTTTTAAAGCTCGGTTGGTATCTTCAACTTGTCCACTTGTTTGTGGATGATATGCAGTGGAGATTTTATGAGTTACTCCATATCTTTTAAGAACTTTCTCAAGTTGATTATTACAGAAATGAGTACCCCGATCACTTATTAAAACTTTCGGTGTTCCAAACCTTGCAAAAAGACGTTTTAAAAAGTTGACTACAACTCGTGCATTGTTAGTTGGGAGAGCTTGTGCTTCCGCCCATTTAGATACATAATCAATGGCTACGAGTATATATAGATTATTATGAGATTTTGGAAATGGACCCATAAAGTCAATACCCCAAATGTCAAATACTTCACATACTTGGATGACATTTTGTGGCATTTCATCACGTTGACTTATTTTTCCGGCCCTTTGACAAGCATCACAGGATTTGCAAAGAAGGTGTGCGTCTTTGTAAATTGTAGGCCAATAGAATCCAGCATCATAAACTTTTCTTGCTGTTAGTTGAGGCCCATAATGCCCTCCTGTTGGTCCTGTGTGACAACGGTTTAAAATTTTACTAGCTTCATCTCCAAATACACATCGGCGTATTATTCTATCGGGACAACTTTTAAACAGATGTGGATCTTCCCAGAAATATTGTTTTATATCACTGAAGAATTTCTTTCGTCTTTGGTACGATAATCCTTTTTCAAGGAATCCACATACTAAATAATTTGCATAGTCTGCAAACCATGGGATTTCTTTATAATCTATCTTCAATAGATATTCATCAGGAAAGTTGTCTTGTATGGCTGATTCATTTAGAACTTCTAATTCGGGATTTTCAAGACGAGAAAGATGATCAGCTGCGAGATTTTCTGCTCCTCTTTTATCTCGGATTTCAATATCAAACTCTTGTAAGAGTAAGATCCAATGGATTAATCTTGGTTTAGCATCTTGTTTTGAAAATAGGTATCTAAGAGCAGAATGGTCGGTATAGACCACCGTTTTTGCTAGAACGAGATATGATCGAAATTTGTCAAAAGCAAAGACAATAGCAAGGAGTTCTTTTTCAGTAGTTGTATAGTTCGTTTGTGCTTCTTGTAACGTCTTACTAGCATAATATATAGGTTGAAATCGTTTTTCAATCCTTTGTCCTAAAACGGCTCCCATTGCAAAATCACTTGCATCGCACATTAGTTCAAATGGTAGATTCCAATTTGGTGTTATCATGATCGGCGCATTAGTGAGTTTTTCTTTAAGAATATTAAAAGATTTGATACACTCATCTGAAAAGATGAATGGCGCATCCTTTTCTAGGAGTTTATTCATAGGAGTGGCAATTTTAGAAAAATCTTTTATGAAACGTCGGTAAAAACCGGCATGCCCTAGAAAACTCCTAACTCCTCTAACATTGGTGGCATGTGGAAGTTTAGCAATTACATCTACTTTAGCTCTATCCACTTCAATTCCTTCTTTTGAAATTTTATGTCCAAGAACGATGCCTTCTTTAACCATGAAATGGCATTTCTCCCAATTAAGTACTAGATTTGATTTTTCGCATCTAATTAGCATTCGTTCAAGATTAACTAGACATGATTTAAATGTATCACCGAAGACTGAAAAGTAATCCATGAAAACTTCCATGCATTCTTCTATCATGTCATGAAAAATCGTCATCATACACCTTTGAAAGGTTGCAGGGGCGTTACAAAGTCCAAATGGCATGCGTTTGTAAGCAAAAGTACCATAAGGGCACGTGAATGTGGTTTTCTCTTGTTCCTCGGGTGATATTGGAATTTGAAAATATCCGGAAAATCCATCTAGAAAACAATAGTAACTATTTCCGGCTAATCTTTCCAACATTTGATCTATGAAAGGTAAGGGAAAGTGATCTTTTCTGGTGGTGTCATTTAATTTTCTATAATCAATACATACACGCCATCCTGTTACAGTCCTAGTAGGAATAAGCTCATTTTTCTCATTTATAATGACAGTCATGCCACCCTTCTTAGGCACGCATTGAACTGGGCTTACCCATAGACTATCAGAAATTGGATAAATTAAACCTGCGTCTAGCAATTTAATAATCTCTTTCTTAACTACATCTTGCATATTAAGATTTAGTCTTCGTTGGTGTGACAACCCGGAAATTTCCAACCAAATTTAAACTTTAATCTTTATATGTTTCTGACACGATAAGCAATATTTGTTAAGTTAAATTTCAAGAATTTTAAACTATGTTCATACATTCATTCAACCTCGACCAAGTTCCAACGATTCACGAACCATTAAACGAATATGATTATATATGTATATGTGTATATATATTATAACTTGAAACGTAAACAAAATATTAGATTAAATACTTTACATGATTGTATCTGTTTCAAAATGTTTATCAATGGAATTAGAAGATAAGATCAAATGATTGAATTATCAGATATATTAAATTATGATTACAAGTCTCTGTTGAAAGGCCCACATTGATTTGAGAAATCTTTCTATTTTAACAATAAATGGTAAAGTGATTTATAAATAAGAACAAATTGTCAATCATTGAGAACTAGACAAATGATAGTGGAAGATTGAATCTCATAAAGACTCGATTGATCTATTTAGTTTCAAACGTACAAAAACATTTTCAGTTTAAAAAGAACTTTATTATTAAAATGTATATAACTTTTATAAATATCTAGAACCACTTTTGACAATTCATTACTTAACTAGAATGATAAAGATAACGATATTTATATTTTATTTTATTATATATATATATATATATATAACGATTTAAATTAATATTATATATATTTATACGCGTATTATACGTACATAGTTTTATACTTTTGCTATACTTAAACTTTACCTTTACTTTATTTTTACTTTACTTTAACTTTAATAATTCACTTTAATAATTCATACTTTAATAATTCACTTTAATAATCCATACTTTAATAATTAACTTTAATAATTCATACTTTAATAATTCACTTTAATAATTCATACTTTAATAATTCACTTTAATAATTCATACTTTAATAATTCACTTTAATAATTCAAAAATCTATTATAAATAGAATTCAATAGGTTTCATTATTTCATAGAAACTTGAAAATATTTTTCTCTAAACTCTCTCAATCGATTTACATATATATATTTACTCCGTATTATTTCAAGATATTATTAGTATACATAAAATATTACGACGGAGTGCTGTCCGAGTGATTTCGAAATTGTTTTTCGAGTAGGATAGGATTAAGGAAATTATGGGTTATAGCTATGGAGGTGATTGAGTATGGTTCATGGGTATGCTCGTGAGGTCAATATAGTGTTTATCATTTCCGCTGCGTCTACGTACCTTTCCTGCAATATTGAATCTCAATATTGATACGTGAGTACTCATAATTTAACTTTTACATACTAATAGTGTATCCCTGACTAGTGCTCGAGTATTTAGGATTATGCATGCTTGTTCTTTTGATATTGCCCTTAGACAGGTTAGGTTGAATCTTGAATTAGTTACTCTTGCGGTTGAGATAAGGTATAAGATATGCATGTCCTTGGAAAGCTAGCGAAAAATTAAAAACTTTTCCTTTAGATATCGAATGGTTTCGATGAACGGATTAGAAGTTATAATCAATTGAATTTTCGATATTTTTATTAAAAATGATTATTATTATCGTCGTTTTTATCGTCGTTCCGGTTTTATCTTATTATTATCATTATTATTATCTTTATCAATAAAAGGGATTTATCATTAAAAATTATTATTTTTTTATTATTACTATCGTTATTATCGTTAAAGTTATAATTAGTATTATTATTATTATCCAATTATTATTATTATTATTATTATTATTATTATTATTATTATTATTATTATTATTATTATTAGTATTATTATAATTATTATTATTATTATCATTATTAATATATATATCATTATTTAAAAATGGTTATTGTTATTGTTATTATTATTATTATTACTATATTATCATTAAGATAATTATTAGTATTATCGTTAGTAATGTTATAGTAACTATCATTATTAATATTAGTGTAACTAAAACAAATATTTGTAACACCTAATTATTTTGATTACTATTATTATCATTATTATGAACACGATATAAAAGACGATTAAAAGCTATTAAACGAAACGATTAGGAAATAATGAGTAAGAGTATCATGATGAAATTAAAATATTATAAGATATTGATTTAGATAAAATTATCGTTCTTATTATTTTTTATCATTACTATTATTATTAAAAGTATCGTTAGTATTAAAACTATCATTTTAACAAAAATTATCATTTTAATAGAAATGTCATTGTTACTATAAAATATTATTAATGTTATTATTTTAAATAGAATTATTATTTTAAAGATAATATTAAAAATTATCGTAAATATTAAAGTTATCATAATTAGAATTATCGTTTTATCATAATGTCATCTTAGTAATTATAAATATTGATATTTTTATAATAATAATTATTATTACAAAATAATACAACTTTTACTTACTATCATTATAGATATTATTTTATCAAATAAATATGTGATACCAACATATTTTACTACGTGTAATAACTTACTTTAATAATACCTATCATATTATCTTTATGATATTAAATGAACCCTATAAATTTTATTACTTAATATATATAAAAGTATATTTTATTATATAAATTTAATATAAAATTTTATTTATTAATAAATAAATTATATTATTTACTCTAATAAATCTTTTAAAAATATTTAAAAAATATAAAATGACGATATTTAAACTATATATTAATCATGTATAGATTTTTGGAAATTATTTTGAGTCAAATTTACTTTTGTTGACTTTTGCATATTAGTCTCGAGCATTAGGATTGTGGTACACTATGACTTGACCTAATTTGTTAGACAAATATTGACCAACACATAAATATATATAATTAATTTAGGTTCGTGAATCCGAGGCCAACCTTGCACTTGTTCAATGACGTTATATGTATTTTTACTACGAAATACAGTATGGTGAGTTTCATTTGCCTTTTTACCCTTTATATTTTTGGGACTGAGAATACATGCGCTTTTATAAATGTTTGACGAAATAGACACAAGTAATTGAAACTACATTCTATGGTTGAATTATCGAAATCGAATATGCCCCTTTTTATTAAAGTCTAGTAATCTAAGAATTAGGGAACAGACACCCTAATTGACGCGAATCCTAAAGATAGATCTATTGGGCCTAACAAACCCCATCTAAAGTACCGGATGCTTTATGTAGTGACCCGAACTTTTCCATGTATATATATATTAATTGAGATTGATGTTTACATGATTAAATGTTTCCAACATGTTAAGCAATCAAACTTGTTAAGACTTGATTAATTGAAATAGGTTTCATATAGACAATTGACCACCCAAGTTGACCGGTGATTCACGAACGTTAAAACTTGTAAAAAAAAACTATATGATGACATATATATGGTTATATATATAGTTAACATGATATTATGATAAGAAAACATACCATTAATTATATTAACAATGAACTACATATGTAAAAACAAGACTACTAACTTAATGATTTTGAAACGAGACATATATGTAACGTTTATCGTTGTAACGACATTTAATGTATATATATCATATTAAGAGATATTCGTACATCATAATATCATGATAATATAATAATTTAAAATCTCTTTTGATATTATAAACATTGGGTTAACAACATTTAACAAGATCGTTAACCTAAAGGTTTCAAAACAACACTTACATGTAACGACTAACGATGACTTAACGACTCAGTTAAAATGTATATACATGTAGTGTTTTAATATGTATTTATACACTTTTGAAAGACTTCAATACACTTATCAAAATACTTCTACTTAACAAAAATGCTTACAATTACATTCTCGTTCAGTTTCATCAACAATTCTACTCGTATGCACCCGTATTCGTACTCGTACAATACACAGCTTTTAGATGTATGTACTATTGGTATATACACTCCAATGATCAGCTCTTAGCAGCCCATGTGAGTCACCTAACACATGTGGGAACCATCATTTGGCAACTAGCATGAAATATCTCATAAGATTACAAAAATATGAGTAATCATTCATGACTTATTTACATGAAAACAAAATTACATATCCTTTATATCTAATCCATACACCAACGACCAAAAACACCTACAAACACTTTCATTCTTCAATTTTCTTCATCTAATTGAACTCTCTCAAGTTCTATCTTCAAGTTCTAAGTGTTCTTCATAAATTCCAAAAGTTCTAGTTTCATAAAATCAAGAATACTTTCAAGTTTGCTAGCTCACTTCCAATCTTGTAAGGTGATCATCCAACCTCAAGAAATCTTTGTTTCTTACAGTAGGTTATCATTCTAATACAAGGTAATAATCATATTCAAACTTTGGTTCAATTTCTATAACTATAACAATCTTATTTCAAGTGATGATCTTACTTGAACTTGTTTTCGTGTCATGATTTTGCTTCAAGAACTTTGAGCCATCCAAGGATCCATTGAAGCTAGATCCATTTTTCTCTTTTCCAGTAGGTTCATCCAAGGAACTTAAGGTAGTAATGATGTTCATAACATCATTCGATTCATACATATAAAGCTATCTTATTCGAAGGTTTAAACTTGTAATCACTAGAACATAGTTTAGTTAATTCTAAACTTGTTCGCAAACAAAAGTTAATCCTTCTAACTTGACTTTTAAAATCAACTAAACACATGTTCTATATCTATATGATATGCTAACTTAATGATTTAAAACCTGGAAACACGAAAAACACCGTAAAACCGGATTTACGCCGTCGTAGCAACACCGCGGGCTGTTTTGGGTTAGTTAATTAAAAACTATGATAAACTTTGATTTAAAAGTTGTTATTCTGAGAAAATGATTTTTATTATGAACATGAAACTATATCCAAAAATTATGGTTAAACTCAAAGTGGAAGTATGTTTTCTAAAATGGTCATCTAGACGTCGTTCTTTCGACTGAAATGACTACCTTTACAAAAACGACTTGTAACTTATTTTTCCGACTAGAAACCTATACTTTTTTGGTTTAGATTCATAAAATAGAGTTCAATATGAAACCATAGCAATTTGATTCACTCAAAACGGATTTAAAATGAAGAAGTTATGGGTAAAACAAGATTGGATAATTTTTCTCATTTTAGCTACGTGAAAATTGGTAACAAATCTATTCCAACCATAACTTAATCAACTTGTATTATATATTATGTAATCTTGAGATACCATAGACACGTATACAATGTTTCGACCTATCATGTCGACACATCTATATATATTTCGGAACAACCATAGACACTCTATATGTGAATGTTGGAGTTAGCTATACAGGGTTGAGGTTGATTCCAAAATATATATAGTTTGAGTTGTGATCAATACTGAGATACGTATACACTGGGTCGTGGATTGATTCAAGATAATATTTATCGATTTATTTCTGTACATCTAACTGTGGACAACTAGTTGTAGGTTACTAACGAGGACAGCTGACTTAATAAACTTAAAACATCAAAATATATTAAAAGTGTTGTAAATATATTTTGAACATACTTTGATATATATGTATATATTGTTATAGGTTCGTGAATCAACCAGTGGCCAAGTCTTACTTCCCGACGAAGTAAAAATCTGTGAAAGTGAGTTATAGTCCCAATTTTAAAATCTAATATTTTTGGGATGAGAATACATGCAGGTTTTATAAATGATTTACAAAATAGACACAAGTACGTGAAACTACATTCTATGGTTGAATTATCGAAATCGAATATGCCCCTTTTTATTAAGTCTGGTAATCTAAGAATTAGGGAACAGACACCCTAATTGACGCGAATCCTAAAGATAGATCTATTGGGCCTAACAAACCCCATCCAAAGTACCGGATGCTTTAGTACTTCGAAATTTATATCATATCCGAAGGGTGTCCCGGAATGATGGGGATATTCTTATATATGCATCTTGTTATTGTCGGTTACCAGGTGTTCACCATATGAATGATTTTTATCTCTATGTATGGGATGTGTATTGAAATATGAAATCTTGTGGTCTATGGTTACGATTTGATATATATAGGTTAAACCTATAACTCACCAACATTTTTGTTGACGTTTTAAGCATGTTTATTCTCAGGTGATTATTAAGAGCTTCCGCTGTCGCATACTTAAATAAGGACAAGATTTGGAGTCCATGCTTGTATGATATTGTGTAAAAACTGCATTCAAGAAACTTATTTTGTTGTAACATATTTGTATTGTAAACCATTATGTAATGGTCGTGTGTAAACAGGATATTTTAGATTATCATTATTTGATAATCTACGTAAAGCTTTTTAAACCTTTATTGATGAAATAAAGGTTATGGTTTGTTTAAAAATGAATGCAGTCTTTGAAAAACGTCTCATATAGAGGTCAAAACCTCGCAACGAAATCAATTAATATGGAACGTTTTTAATCAATAAGAACGGGACATTTCAGTTGGTATCAGAGCGTTGGTCTTAGAGAACCAGAAAATTTGCATTAGTGTGTCTTATCGAGTTTGTTAGGATGCATTAGTGAGTCTGGACTTCGACCGTGTTTTCTTTAAAAATGATTGCTTAACATTTTTGTTGGAAACTATATATTTTTAACATATGAATATTATGTGATATATTAATCTCTTAACGTGTTTGATATTATGTGATAGATGTCTACCTCTAGAACAAGTCCCATTGACTCACCTAATAATAATGAAGAGTCAAATGTAAATTGGAATGATTTGTGGACTGATTCACAAGTTCCCGAAGAGGAACCGGAAGAAGAGTCGGAACCGGAAGAAGAATCGGAACCGGAAGAAGAATCGGAACCGGATGAAGAAATAGAACCGGTGGGGGAAATAATAAAACGGTTAAGTAAAAGAAAATCCTCAACCAACCGACCAAAGTTAATTATGGTCAATGGTGTTTCCGCCAAGGAAGCAAAATATTGGGAGGATTACCAATTCTCCGATGAATCGGATTCCGACGAGAATTCCGATGATGTTATAGAAATTACCCCAACTGAATTTAAAAAGGCAAAAGAAAATAATAAGGGAAAGGGCATAAAAATAGAGAAATCTAATTCCAACCCCGATGAACTTTATATGTATCGTCAACCCCCGAAGTCCTTAAGTTGTAACAATGACCCGGGAACCTCTAAACCACCAGGTTTTTCTAAACCAATGTGGACAACGATGGCTCGTATTAGGGGAACGTTATATATCCCTAGAAACTTGGCAAAACGAACCAAAACCGAAGAAGAAGAAACGAGCGAGTCGGAATAAGATATTTGTATTCGTGTGGTGTAATATATGGAATATAGTGTTCTTATGCTTTATGATATATGTAAAAATTGCTTGTATTAATAAGTATTTTTTTTATGAATCTAACTCTTGTCTATTTTACAGTTTAAAAACACAAAATGGATAGACAACCCAATATTTTAAGAGACCTACCCGGAGACATGATTGATGAAATCTTGTCTAGAGTCGGCCAGAATTCTTCGGCACAACTATTTAAGGCGAGATCAGTTTGTAAGACATTCGAAGAACGTTCCAAGAATGTCTTGGTTTATAAGAGACTTTCGTTTGAAAGATGGGGGATATCACATTGGGAAACCCATAAGTTACGATGTGTTTACTTTGACGCATATATTGCGGGGAACCCAAATGCTATTTTACGCAACGGGTTAAGAAATTATTTTGACTCAATATATCCGAATATTGGACTTCGTGATTTAGAAAAAGCGGCTAACATGCAACATAAAGAAGCATGTTATGCTTACGGATTAGTAATGTTCGCTTCTCACCAAAGTGAGAACAAGAACATCGGGCTACAACTATTAAACAAAACGTTTCCACAAGTGACGGAGTCGGTAATTGGGGTAAGAAATGAGGTTTTTAGATTATTACGGGACTGTTGGACATTACGTAACCCTCGTCCCTTTGATGACGTTACAACACGCTGTCTTATCAATGGACATAACGGTTATGTTGCACAAGACCAAGGATGGGAAGTAGTCCTAGTAAAACCAGAATGCATGACTTGTTTCTGGACGTATGAATTACGTGTCTTTATTGCCTTTGCTGAACGACTTGTGTACTAGCTAGAATTGTCTTCACAACTATCTTGTATCAAAGTTATTGTGTGCTATATTTCATGCTTTATGTAAAATAAGCGGTATTGTAAGTTTGTAAAATATTGTATAAAAGTTTGAACGCGAAATATTATTATAATCAGTTTTTCATATAGAATTGTAGTAGTTGAATTGTATATTAGCTACTAAGTATGAACTTAACGGGTAGGTACTACCCGAATTTAAACTTATAAAACGCTAATATGAAGAAAAAGCTTTTATAAATGAGTTCATATTATGCGACGAAATACTATTAACTACTCTTAATATTCTGTATGATTAACTTGTTCCATTTAACTATTTTGAAGGAAATGGCACCGACTACTCGACACACCGTGAATATGAATGAAGAGGAATTCCGTACTTTTCTAGCTTCAAACATAGCCGCAGTACAGGCTGCGCTACATACCAACAATAACCTTGGATCTAGCAGTACAGGAAATCGTGTAGGATGCACCTACAAAGAATTCACTGCCTGCAAACCTTTGGAATTTGATGGAACCGAAGGACCGATCGGATTGAAACGGTGGACCGAGAAGGTTGAATCGGTGTTTGCCATAAGTAAGTGTACTGAAGAGGACAAAGTGAAGTACGCTACGCATACCTTCACAGGTTCTGCGTTAACATGGTGGAATACCTATCTAGAGCAAGTGGGACAAGATGATGCGTACGCACTACCGTGGTCAGCATTCAAGCACTTGATGAACGAGAAGTACCGTCCCAGAACCGAGGTCAATAAGCTCAAGACAGAACTTAGAGGGTTACGAACCCAAGGATTTGATATTACCACGTACGAAAGACGATTCACAGAATTGTGCCTATTGTGTCCGGGAGCATTCGAAGATGAGGAAGAGAAGATCGACGCGTTTGTGAAAGGATTACCGGAAAGAATCCAAGAAGATATAAGTTCACACGAGCCCGCCTCCATACAACAGGCATGTAGAATGGCTCACAAACTAGTGAACCAGATTGAAGAAAGAATTAAAGAACAGACTGCTGAAGAGGCCAATGTGAAGCAAGTCAAAAGAAAGTGGGAGGAAAACGGTGATAAGAATCACCAATACAACAACAACAGCAATTACAACAATAATCGCAACAATTATCCCAACAATCGCAACATCAATCGCAACTACAACAAACGGCCCAACAACAACAACAACAACAACAACAGCAACTACAACAATCATCCCAACAACAATAATAACCGCAACAACAACAACAATCAAAAGCAACTATGCCAAAGGTGTGAAAAGAATCACTCGGGGTTCTGCACCAAATTTTGCAACAAGTGTAAAAGAAATGGTCATAGCGCGGCGAAGTGTGAGGTCTACGGACCAGGGGTTAATAGAACGAAAGGAACAAATGGTGTCGGAACGAGTAATGGCGGAGCAAGTAGTGTCGGAGCAAGTTATGCCAATGTAGTTTGTTATAAATGTGGAAAACCAGGCCACATTATTAGAAATTGCCCGAACCAGGAGAACACGAATGGACAAGGCCGTGGAAGAGTTTTCAATATTAATGCGGTAGAGGCACAGGAAGACCCGGAGCTTGTTACGGGTACGTTTCTTATTGACAATAAATCTGCTTACGTTTTATTTGATTCGGGTGCGGATAGAAGCTATATGAGTAGAGATTTTTGTGCTAAATTAAGTTGTCCATTGACGCCTTTGGATAGTAAATTTTTACTCGAATTAGCAAATGGTAAATTAATTTCAGCAGATAATATATGTCGGAATCGAGAAATTAAACTGGTTAGCGAAACATTTAAGATTGATTTGATACCAGTAGAGTTAGGGAGTTTTGATGTGATAATCGGTATGGACTGGTTGAAAGAAGTGAAAGCGGAGATCGTTTGTTACAAAAATGCAATTCGCATTATACGAGAAAAAGGAAAACCCTTAATGGTGTACGGAGAAAAGGGCAACACGAAGCTACATCTTATTAGTAATTTGAAGGCACAAAAACTAATAAGAAAAGGTTGCTATGCTGTTCTAGCACACGTCGAGAAAGTACAAACTGAAGAAAAGAGCATCAATGATGTTCCCATTGCAAAAGAATTTCCCGATGTATTTCCGAAAGAATTACCGGGATTACCCCCACATCGATCCGTTGAATTTCAAATAGATCTTGTACCAGGAGCTGCACCAATAGCTCGTGCTCCTTACAGACTCGCACCCAGCGAGATGAAAGAACTGCAAAGCCAATTACAAGAACTTTTAGAGCGTGGTTTCATTCGACCAAGCACATCACCGTGGGGAGCTCCTGTTTTGTTTGTCAAGAAGAAAGATGGTACATTCAGGTTGTGTATCGACTACCGAGAGTTGAACAAACTTACCATCAAGAACCGCTACCCACTACCGAGAATCGACGACTTATTTGATCAACTACAAGGCTCGTCTGTTTATTCAAAGATTGACTTACGTTCCGGGTATCATCAAATGCGGGTGAAAGAAGATGATATTCCAAAGACTGCTTTCAGAACACGTTACGGTCATTACGAGTTTATGGTCATGCCGTTTGGTTTAACTAATGCACCAGCTGTGTTCATGGACCTTATGAACCGAGTGTGTGGACCATACCTTGACAAGTTTGTCATTGTTTTCATTGATGACATACTTATTTACTCAAAGAATGACCAAGAACACGGTGAACATTTGAGAAAGGTGTTAGAAGTATTGAGGAAGGAAGAATTGTACGCTAAGTTTTCAAAGTGTGCATTTTGGTTGGAAGAAGTTCAATTCCTCGGTCACATAGTGAACAAAGAAGGTATTAAGGTGGATCCGGCAAAGATAGAAACTGTTGAAAAGTGGGAAACCCCGAAAACACCAAAACACATACGCCAGTTTTTAGGACTAGCTGGTTACTACAGAAGGTTCATCCAAGACTTTTCCAGAATAGCAAAACCCTTGACTGCATTAACGCATAAAGGGAAGAAATTTGAATGGAATGATGAACAAGAGAAAGCGTTTCAGTTATTGAAGAAAAAGCTAACTACGACACCTATATTGTCATTGCCTGAAGGGAATGATGATTTTGTGATTTATTGTGACGCATCAAAGCAAGGTCTCGGTTGTGTATTAATGCAACGAACGAAGGTGATTGCTTATGCGTCTAGACAATTGAAGATTCACGAACAAAATTATACGACGCATGATTTGGAATTAGGCGCGGTTGTTTTTGCATTAAAGACTTGGAGGCACTACTTATATGGGGTCAAAAGTATTATATATACCGACCACAAAAGTCTTCAACACATATTTAATCAGAAACAACTGAATATGAGGCAGCGTAGGTGGATTGAATTATTGAATGATTACGATTTTGAGATTCGTTACCACCCGGGGAAGGCAAATGTGGTAGCCGATGCCTTGAGCAGGAAGGATAGAGAACCCATTCGAGTAAAATCTATGAATATAATGATTCATAATAACATAACTACTCAAATAAAGGAGGCGCAACAAGGAGTTTTAAAAGAGGGAAATTTAAAGGATGAAATACCCAAAGGATCGGAGAAGCATCTTAATATTCGGGAAGACGGAACCCGGTATAGGGCTGAAAGGATTTGGGTACCAAAATTTGGAGATATGAGAGAAATGGTACTTAGAGAAGCTCATAAAACCAGATACTCAATACATCCTGGAACGGGGAAGATGTACAAGGATCTCAAGAAACATTTTTGGTGGCCGGGTATGAAAGCCGATGTTGCTAAATACGTAGGAGAATGTTTGACGTGTTCTAAGGTCAAAGCTGAGCATCAGAAACCATCAGGTCTACTTCAACAACCCGAAATCCCGGAATGGAAATGGGAAAACATTACCATGGATTTCATCACTAAATTGCCAAGGACTGCAAGTGGTTTTGATACTATTTGGGTAATAGTTGATCGTCTCACCAAATCAGCACACTTCCTACCAATAAGAGAAGATGACAAGATGGAGAAGTTAGCACGACTGTATTTGAAGGAAGTCGTCTCCAGACATGGAATACCAATCTCTATTATCTCTGATAGGGATGGCAGATTTATTTCAAGATTCTGGCAGACATTACAGCAAGCATTAGGAACTCGTCTAGACATGAGTACTGCCTATCATCCACAAACTGATGGGCAGAGCGAAAGGACAATACAAACGCTTGAAGACATGCTACGAGCATGTGTTATTGATTTCGGAAACAGTTGGGATCGACATCTACCGTTAGCAGAATTTTCCTACAACAACAGCTACCATTCAAGCATTGAGATGGCGCCGTTTGAAGCACTTTATGGTAGAAAGTGCAGGTCTCCGATTTGTTGGAGTGAGGTGGGGGATAGACAGATTACGGGTCCGGAGATTATACAAGAAACTACCGAGAAGATCATCCAAATTCAACAACGGTTGAAAACCGCCCAAAGTCGACAAAAGAGCTACGCTGACATTAAAAGAAAAGATATAGAATTTGAAATTGGAGAGATGGTCATGCTTAAAGTTTCACCTTGGAAAGGCGTTGTTCGATTTGGTAAACGAGGGAAATTAAATCCAAGGTATATTGGACCATTCAAGATTATTGATCGTGTCGGACCAGTAGCTTACCGACTTGAGTTACCTCAACAACTCGCGGCTGTACATAACACTTTCCACGTCTCGAATTTGAAGAAATGTTTTGCTAAAGAAGATCTCACTATTCCGTTAGATGAAATCCAAATCAACGAAAAACTCCAATTCATCGAAGAACCCGTCGAAATAATGGATCGTGAGGTTAAAAGACTTAAGCAAAACAAGATACCAATTGTTAAGGTTCGATGGAATGCTCGTAGAGGACCCGAGTTCACCTGGGAGCGTGAAGATCAGATGAAGAAGAAATACCCGCATCTATTTCCAGAAGATTCGTCAACACCTTCAACAGCTTAAAATTTCGGGACGAAATTTATTTAACGGGTAGGTACTGTAGTGACCCGAACTTTTCCATGTATATATATATTAATTGAGATTGATGTTTACATGATTAAATGTTTCCAACATGTTAAGCAATCAAACTTGTTAAGACTTGATTAATTGAAATAGGTTTCATATAGACAATTGACCACCCAAGTTGACCGGTGATTCACGAACGTTAAAACTTGTAAAAAAAAACTATATGATGACATATATATGGTTATATATATAGTTAACATGATATTATGATAAGAAAACATACCATTAATTATATTAACAATGAACTACATATGTAAAAACAAGACTACTAACTTAATGATTTTGAAACGAGACATATATGTAACGTTTATCGTTGTAACGACATTTAATGTATATATATCATATTAAGAGATATTCGTACATCATAATATCATGATAATATAATAATTTAAAATCTCTTTTGATATTATAAACATTGGGTTAACAACATTTAACAAGATCGTTAACCTAAAGGTTTCAAAACAACACTTACATGTAACGACTAACGATGACTTAACGACTCAGTTAAAATGTATATACATGTAGTGTTTTAATATGTATTTATACACTTTTGAAAGACTTCAATACACTTATCAAAATACTTCTACTTAACAAAAATGCTTACAATTACATTCTCGTTCAGTTTCATCAACAATTCTACTCGTATGCACCCGTATTCGTACTCGTACAATACACAGCTTTTAGATGTATGTACTATTGGTATATACACTCCAATGATCAGCTCTTAGCAGCCCATGTGAGTCACCTAACACATGTGGGAACCATCATTTGGCAACTAGCATGAAATATCTCATAAGATTACAAAAATATGAGTAATCATTCATGACTTATTTACATGAAAACAAAATTACATATCCTTTATATCTAATCCATACACCAACGACCAAAAACACCTACAAACACTTTCATTCTTCAATTTTCTTCATCTAATTGAACTCTCTCAAGTTCTATCTTCAAGTTCTAAGTGTTCTTCATAAATTCCAAAAGTTCTAGTTTCATAAAATCAAGAATACTTTCAAGTTTGCTAGCTCACTTCCAATCTTGTAAGGTGATCATCCAACCTCAAGAAATCTTTGTTTCTTACAGTAGGTTATCATTCTAATACAAGGTAATAATCATATTCAAACTTTGGTTCAATTTCTATAACTATAACAATCTTATTTCAAGTGATGATCTTACTTGAACTTGTTTTCGTGTCATGATTTTGCTTCAAGAACTTTGAGCCATCCAAGGATCCATTGAAGCTAGATCCATTTTTCTCTTTTCCAGTAGGTTCATCCAAGGAACTTAAGGTAGTAATGATGTTCATAACATCATTCGATTCATACATATAAAGCTATCTTATTCGAAGGTTTAAACTTGTAATCACTAGAACATAGTTTAGTTAATTCTAAACTTGTTCGCAAACAAAAGTTAATCCTTCTAACTTGACTTTTAAAATCAACTAAACACATGTTCTATATCTATATGATATGCTAACTTAATGATTTAAAACCTGGAAACACGAAAAACACCGTAAAACCGGATTTACGCCGTCGTAGCAACACCGCGGGCTGTTTTGGGTTAGTTAATTAAAAACTATGATAAACTTTGATTTAAAAGTTGTTATTCTGAGAAAATGATTTTTATTATGAACATGAAACTATATCCAAAAATTATGGTTAAACTCAAAGTGGAAGTATGTTTTCTAAAATGGTCATCTAGACGTCGTTCTTTCGACTGAAATGACTACCTTTACAAAAACGACTTGTAACTTATTTTTCCGACTAGAAACCTATACTTTTTTGGTTTAGATTCATAAAATAGAGTTCAATATGAAACCATAGCAATTTGATTCACTCAAAACGGATTTAAAATGAAGAAGTTATGGGTAAAACAAGATTGGATAATTTTTCTCATTTTAGCTACGTGAAAATTGGTAACAAATCTATTCCAACCATAACTTAATCAACTTGTATTATATATTATGTAATCTTGAGATACCATAGACACGTATACAATGTTTCGACCTATCATGTCGACACATCTATATATATTTCGGAACAACCATAGACACTCTATATGTGAATGTTGGAGTTAGCTATACAGGGTTGAGGTTGATTCCAAAATATATATAGTTTGAGTTGTGATCAATACTGAGATACGTATACACTGGGTCGTGGATTGATTCAAGATAATATTTATCGATTTATTTCTGTACATCTAACTGTGGACAACTAGTTGTAGGTTACTAACGAGGACAGCTGACTTAATAAACTTAAAACATCAAAATATATTAAAAGTGTTGTAAATATATTTTGAACATACTTTGATATATATGTATATATTGTTATAGGTTCGTGAATCAACCAGTGGCCAAGTCTTACTTCCCGACGAAGTAAAAATCTGTGAAAGTGAGTTATAGTCCCACTTTTAAAATCTAATATTTTTGGGATGAGAATACATGCAGGTTTTATAAATGATTTACAAAATAGACACAAGTACGTGAAACTACATTCTATGGTTGAATTATCGAAATCGAATATGCCCCTTTTTATTAAGTCTGGTAATCTAAGAATTAGGGAACAGACACCCTAATTGACGCGAATCCTAAAGATAGATCTATTGGGCCTAACAAACCCCATCCAAAGTACCGGATGCTTTAGTACTTCGAAATTTATATCATATCCGAAGGGTGTCCCGGAATGATGGGGATATTCTTATATATGCATCTTGTTATTGTCGGTTACCAGGTGTTCACCATATGAATGATTTTTATCTCTATGTATGGGATGTGTATTGAAATATGAAATCTTGTGGTCTATGGTTACGATTTGATATATATAGGTTAAACCTATAACTCACCAACATTTTTGTTGACGTTTTAAGCATGTTTATTCTCAGGTGATTATTAAGAGCTTCCGCTGTCGCATACTTAAATAAGGACAAGATTTGGAGTCCATGCTTGTATGATATTGTGTAAAAACTGCATTCAAGAAACTTATTTTGTTGTAACATATTTGTATTGTAAACCATTATGTAATGGTCGTGTGTAAACAGGATATTTTAGATTATCATTATTTGATAATCTACGTAAAGCTTTTTAAACCTTTATTGATGAAATAAAGGTTATGGTTTGTTTAAAAATGAATGCAGTCTTTGAAAAACGTCTCATATAGAGGTCAAAACCTCGCAACGAAATCAATTAATATGGAACGTTTTTAATCAATAAGAACGGGACATTTCACTTTAGTACTTCGAAATTTATATCATGTCCGAAGGAGGATCCCGGAATGATAGGGGATATTCTTATATGTATCTAGTTAATGTCGGTTACCAGGTGTTCACCATATGAATGATTATTTTTGTCTCTATGCATGGGACGTATATTTATGAGAACTGTAAATGAAATTCTTGCGGTCTATTAAAATGATGGAAATAAATGATTATGATAAACTAATGAACTCACCAACCTTTTGGTTGACACTTTAAAGCATGTTTATTCTCAGGTGTTAAAGAAATCTTCCGCTGTGCATTTGCTCATTTTAAAGATATTACTTGGAGTCTTTCATAGCATATTTCGAAGAACGTTGCATTCGAGTCATTGAGTTCATCAAATATTATTATTAAATCAATTTATAGTTGGATAGTGGATATTATGAAATGGTATGCATGCCTGTCAATTTTCGATGTAAAGAAAGTTTGTCTTTTAAAAACGAATGCAATGTTTGTAAAATGTATCATATAGAGGTCAAATACCTCGCAATGTAATCAACTATTGTGAATCGTTTATAATGTATATGAACGGGTCCTTTCAGTTGGTATCAGAGCGGTGGTCTTAGCGAACCAGGTCTGCATTAGTGTGTCTAACTGATAAGTCGATAGGATGCATTAGTGAGTCTGGACTTCGACCGTGTCTGCATGTCAAAAGTTTTGCTTATCATTTTGTGTCGAAAATTAACTACTTATCATCCTCAGAAAATTACCTGCTTATCATTTTTAGTCTAAGACACGTCTTGCTGCATTGATTGCATGAATAGTGTATAGACAAAAATTCATATCTTAGCATATCTGCTAAATCATATCTTATCGTATCTGTTACTTTAAACTTTGCCTGACATATCCCGCAAAGTCCTCCGTAATCTACGAAATCTTTTGATCTATATATATATATATATATATATATATACATATATATATATATATATATATATATATACATATATATATATATATATACATATATATATATATATATATATACATATATATATATATATATATATATATATATATATATATATATATATATATATATATATATATATATATATATATATATTCTATGTAATTAGAATACCATCCGTTAGCCAAAATCATTTCATATCGGAAAATAAAAATCCTTTATCCAATCGTACGAAATGGAATTCGTCATCAGTTCAAGTCACTCAGATTCCGAAATGGAATCCCATTCAAGCTCCGAAAGCAGTGTGACCGGAATAGATCAACCAATTAGTCATCACCTATTCTGGATGAATTGGGGATGGGTTCGTAGCCTCCTCAATCATTGGAGACAAGAAGAAGGTGATCCCTTCCATCCACCACATTGCCCTCTTGACGAAGAACCTGAAGCACTTACCGGCGAACCTGTCCGAAACACCATTTTCTCGCTCATTTCCAGAGTATCTCGTCACGATTATATATTACATCAAATTTTAGATTTTATTTATCCGCTCGTCCGAACCGACAATCACCCCAGTGTAATAGAAGAAGTCAACGAGCTTCGCGCTCGGGTAGTGGCTTTAGAGAATATGATGCAGAGATTACAAACACCAGCAGCAGCATCAACAGCATAACCAGTACCACCATCATCAACGCCAACAGTACCAATACCACCTTCAACCACAACCGCGTCGTAAACCTCAACTTCACAATCTGTCCCACGAGCATCAATGTCATACGCACCATAGATACCAAGGAGTACCAGCAACAATAACTGACGAAGTATTAATTCATAACTTCATTAGAGAAACATTTCCGCGGCGATTATGTAATCTCTAAAGTCTTAGAGATTATCTAATCTAGCCCTAACCATAAATCAGTTAAGCGAACGAAAATGATAGAAGGAAGAGTAGAAACCCTGACAAAAATGGTGTGTGATTAACAAGCTAAACTTGCTTTACCAACAGCATCAACAGTACCGTCAGCGTTACCGGCATCGTCAGTACAGTCAACATCCGAATCAACAACACCGATAACATCACAAACTCCGTCAGTTCAAGAATCACTGTGGACATCATTACGAATCAATAACGTGTATATTGTATCAACGAGTTATGAAGAATTAACTCATTCCCTCTGAAGAAATTATATATATATTATATATATATATATATATATATATATATATATATATATATATATATATATATATATATATATATTGAAATAAATCTTTCCGTGCTAAGCTATTGAGTGTGAATCTTAACTACTCGATTAATTCATAATACAAATATGCAATAATGTACGTCCTTCGGTCGCAACTTAACCAGCGTTAACTACAATCTCTGTCGCAACTCAACAAATTCCAATTCATAATAAATCAAGTATATATTTGATTTTACACTTTCATCATCGATGTACCCGAAACTTTTCAGATAACATCATTCGTACTTTGCGAAATTCACAAGAATTCCACGAACCGAACATCATACATCAACACATAACGAAGTATTGATTCATAATTTCAATGTCATTAAAGAAATACTGCGTAAAAGTTATGTACTTTTTAAAGCCTTTAGGGATTATTCAATTCTAGTTTCAACCGTAAATCAAATGAGTTTAATTTAATATTAACTCATTAAATTTATGTTACATCTGAAGAAAATATACATATATATATTTTCATAAAGACTGTAATAAAATTCTTTTGTACAAAATATTAATTGTGAAATTTTTTTTAACGGGTAGGTAATACGCGAGAGATATATAAATTCACAATTAATATGTTACATTCTTCGAATCTGATTCAGCAAATCATCCATTATACTCCCTACTTTCACAACAATATACATTCGTTTATAGAAATCAAAACAACCATACTCATTCAAAATTTAATTACATATTCTGATTTTGAAATCTCAATATTCAACTTGAGATATGACCAAAATCATCACTCTTAGATCCTTACATCTTTCACAAGCTATATTTTGACTTCAAAACTGTGTTAGAACATCAAATGTATGTTAACGATTACAATCTGTGTTCAAACCCTTCAAAAATTTCTGAAGACACTTCGAATGATGAGCAATCGAGATGATGATCCAACCACATGTTACCCACAGTTATGTACCCGAAAAACTCTTAAAACTAAAGTAAAAGTTTAAACAACGTATCCGCGTTAGATTCTTTGGCATTTATTAGCAAAAATAACTTTGCGACTCCTATTCAAAGTAGCCAGTTTTGTCACAGCTCCAGCAAGTCAACTTCGACTTTTCAGTTAGACTAACCTTATTATAACCTTGAGATATACACCATCGTTACCAGGGAACCTTTTACATTCCACCACATTATTAGCAGATGTACCAACAACTTCATTACCCTTTGACTTTAGCCTCTCCAAAAAGTCATTATAATTATTCATTGAAACCCTATCATTTACTCATTCGCATCTTGTAATGAGAATTGCCATACGAATCATTGGGAATTAGCAATCAGTATTTTGAAATCTCGCAGCATGTCTACGCCAACAGTTATATGTGTATATATATAACGTCTATCTTCTGGACTTAATTTGAATATGAAGTTTCTGAAAAACACTCTTAACTACGAATTGGTTCTCCGAAAATGGAAAAAAAAAATGCTGATGAAGCAGCAAAAACTATAAACGACTTTAAACGGTAAAAGCTGGATGATAATGATGAAGTGTGCTGGCAAAGCGCAGAAAAAGAGAAGTTTTGAAACTGAAAAATGGATTGAGCAAAGTAGGAAGGAGGCTGTGGACAAATTACAAAGACTGAACCTGACTTCAAAGGATCCAAATGATTCAGTACCTGCTGAAGTCATTAACGAATACCTTGCTCCTGACTCTAAACCCCTGCGGACAATATTCTTCATCATCCTCTAATATTAGAAATTCTAAAATATCATCATATCTTTTATTATAAATATCCTCCATATTTCTGAAGATATTTTCTTAATTTTTCTTATTTGAAATCATTTACCTCTTCGCGCTATCTGTATTACATCATAAAAGAAACTATTTTAGTTTCTAAATTCTGAAACATTCAAGTTTAGAATAGGAATATTTTGAAGTAGTGTTGGGAACTGAAGCATGAATTAGTATAATATAATGACACTTGATCAATGTGATTATATTACAGTAAGTCATGCTGAGTTTCTAAATGGAACGTGATGATTCACAGATCATAACATCATCATGTGCCATGTTATACGACTCTTGTATTCTATTTAACCTTTAAAATATCAAGAAAATATTTCTTGATGATTCGGCCTTTTCCAAGGTATTCTAGTAATTTGACAAGTCAAGATCGTGCCATCACAATTTCCTTCCTAGAACATTAACAATGTTCATTCTGAAATTTATATCTGTGAATTCTGGACCATTACAAGCGGTGCTTAATCGCAAGAAGAAGAAACGAAAGGACAAAACTCCGAAATAGAAATTGGGGTATAAATTGCAGCAAATAAAAGAGAGCATTAACTGTGAATGATAATGATTATAGAAGACAGAAGCAGAGACTTTGAAATATAAGAGAACATATAAAGCCCAACGACAAACCAGAAATTATAAACCATATATATCGATGCATATAGCAATATAAAGACACGAGAGAACTAGAAACACTATAAACCCAAGAGTATAGTAGAAGTAAATAGATTCTTCCGGCGGTAGATGAAAAAGAAGAATGACCGATATGAAAGTTAGAAGTATATCGAGAATCAGAACTGGATGGAGCATATTGATGAATACTTTAAAATATGAGTTGAGGGGGAAAGAATAGAAGGTGATGAAACATGACTAGGAACTTAGAAATCAACAGATTTAACTCACACAATGGCAGAATAAGTGAATCAAACCCTCTAGTGAATAGGTTAAGTTTTTTTTGATTAATTTAGTCAAACCACAACTAAATCAAGTGTGATTAGATCAACACCTAGAGCTATTATTCACCACCTGGGTGATTTGGACTGAGAGAGAATCGGAGGAGCTCACTAGATCTGAGTGTGTGTAACAAATGAGAGGCTTAACCTAAAATGAAGAACATAAGACTTTATATACCCCGGCTGTTGACTCACCCATACGATTCATTCATCACACGTACGAGTTGGCTTCATCAGCCGTACGGGTGATCACTCACTCGTGTCTTCTCATTTAGGTTGTAATTGTGACTTAGCTCAGCATCAACCGTGCGTATGAGCCTGTCAGCCGTACTAGTGAGGCTTCACTCGTACGTCTGACTAAGTCTAATATAGTCAAACATCTAAATCTCGTTCCTGCAGTTCCTGTAACCACATACAAACACGGATAGGAAAATAACGAGCAATCATGGTGGCCTGTAAACTGTTGTACCTGCAATGGACGTGGGTAGATGTCTAGGGACTTGCATAAAATGCATCAACAGGAGGTGTGAGTTGTAAGGAAATGAAGGAGGTGAATTTATAAGAAAATCTCCGACAGAACAATTAAAATGGACGATCGCATTTAAAGCGGATCCTAATTCCCTTGATTACCGGATAGTCAAATCTTATTAAGAAGATTTTCTTCAAATCCATTGAAATCTGGGAATCAATCATATCTACGTCAAATGATAAGATGAATCTACACTTACTCATTTTACTCTTCTATGTTAGCTTCATTCGTACTCTTCATATAAATGGATTGTTTATCCAAATTATTCGCTGATGATAAAACTCTAATTTTCAGCCCGTATGCATCATGAAAACATACTTATTATCATTCATGACCTTTCCACTCAAATTTTGGGACGAAATTTCTTTAACGGGTAGGTACTGTGACAACCCGGAAATTTCCAACCAAATTTAAACTTTAATCTTTATATGTTTCTGACACGATAAGCAATATTTGTTAAGTTAAATTTCAAGAATTTTAAACTATGTTCATACATTCATTCAACCTCGACCAAGTTCCAACGATTCACGAACCATTAAACGAATATGATTATATATGTATATGTGTATATATATTATAACTTGAAACGTAAACAAAATATTAGATTAAAATACTTTACATGATTGTATCTGTTTCAAAATGTTTATCAATGGAATTAGAAGATAAGATCAAATGATTGAATTATCAGATATATTAAATTATGATTACAAGTCTCTGTTGAAAGGCCCACATTGATTTGAGAAATCTTTCTATTTTAACAATAAATGGTAAAGTGATTTATAAATAAGAACAAATTGTCAATCATTGAGAACTAGACAAATGATAGTGGAAGATTGAATCTCATAAAGACTCGATTGATCTATTTAGTTTCAAACGTACAAAAACATTTTCAGTTTAAAAAGAACTTTATTATTAAAATGTATATAACTTTTATAAATATCTAGAACCACTTTTGACAATTCATTACTTAACTAGAATGATAAAGATAACGATATTTATATTTTATTTTATTATATATATATATATATATATATATATATATATATAACAATTTAAATTAATATTATATATATTTATACGCGTATTATACGTACATAGTTTTATACTTTTGCTATACTTAAACTTTACCTTTACTTTATTTTTACTTTACTTTAACTTTAATAATTCACTTTAATAATTCATACTTTAATAATTCACTTTAATAATCCATACTTTAATAATTAACTTTAATAATTCATACTTTAATAATTCACTTTAATAATTCATACTTTAATAATTCACTTTAATAATTCATACTTTAATAATTCACTTTAATAATTCAAAAATCTATTATAAATAGAATTCAATAGGTTTCATTATTTCATAGAAACTTGAAAATATTTTTCTCTAAACTCTCTCAATCGATTTACATATATATATTTACTCCGTATTATTTCAAGATATTATTAGTATACATAAAATATTACGACGGAGTGCTGTCCGAGTGATTTCGAAATTGTTTTTCGAGTAGGATAGGATTAAGGAAATTATGGGTTATAGCTATGGAGGTGATTGAGTATGGTTCATGGGTATGCTCGTGAGGTCAATATAGTGTTTATCATTTCCGCTGCGTCTACGTACCTTTCCTGCAATATTGAATCTCAATATTGATACGTGAGTACTCATAATTTAACTTTTACATACTAATAGTGTATCCCTGACTAGTGCTCGAGTATTTAGGATTATGCATGCTTGTTCTTTTGATATTGCCCTTAGACAGGTTAGGTTGAATCTTGAATTAGTTACTCTTGCGGTTGAGATAAGGTATAAGATATGCATGTCCTTGGAAAGCTAGCGAAAAATTAAGAACTTTTCCTTTAGATATCGAATGGTTTCGATGAACGGATTAGAAGTTATAATCAATTGAATTTTCGATATTTTTATTAAAAATGATTATTATTATCGTCGTTTTTATCGTCGTTCCGGTTTTATCTTATTATTATCATTATTATTATCTTTATCAATAAAAGGGATTTATCATTAAAAATTATTATTTTTTTTATTATTACTATCGTTATTATCGTTAAAGTTATAATTAGTATTATTATTATTATCCAATTATTATTATTATTATTATTATTATTATTATTATTATTATTATTATTATTATTATTATTATTATTATTATTATTATTATTATTATTATTATTATTATTATTATTATTATTAGTATTATTATAATTATTATTATTATTATCATTATTAATATATATATCATTATTTAAAAATGGTTATTGTTATTGTTATTATTATTATTACTATATTATCATTAAGATAATTATTAGTATTATCGTTAGTAATGTTATAGTAACTATCATTATTAATATTAGTGTAACTAAAACAAATATTTGTAACACCTAATTATTTTGATTACTATTATTATCATTATTATGAACACGATATAAAAGACGATTAAAAGCTATTAAACGAAACGATTAGGAAATAATGAGTAAGAGTATCATGATGAAATTAAAATATTATAAGATATTGATTTAGATAAAATTATCGTTCTTATTATTTTTTATCATTACTATTATTATTAAAAGTATCGTTAGTATTAAAACTATCATTTTAACAAAAATTATCATTTTAATAGAAATGTCATTGTTACTATAAAATATTATTATTGTTATTATTTTAAATAGAATTATTATTTTAAAGATAATATTAAAAATTATCGTAAATATTAAAGTTATCATAATTAGAATTATCGTTTTATCATAATGTCATCTTAGTAATTATAAATATTGATATTTTTAAAATAATAATTATTATTACAAAATAATACAACTTTTACTTACTATCATTATAGATATTATTTTATCAAATAAATATGTGATACCAACATATTTTACTACGTGTAATAACTTACTTTAATAATACCTATCATATTATCTTTATGATATTAAATGAACCCTATAAATTTTATTACTTAATATATATAAAAGTATATTTTATTATATAAATTTAATATAAAATTTTATTTATTAATAAATAAATTATATTATTTACTCTAATAAATCTTTTAAAAATATTTAAAAATATAAAATGACGATATTTAAAATATATATTAATCATGTATAGATTTTTGGAAATTATTTTGAGTCAAATTTACTTTTGTTGACTTTTGCATATTAGTCTCGAGCATTAGGATTGTGGTACACTATGACTTGACCTAATTTGTTAGACAAATATTGACCAACACATAAATATATATAATTAATTTAGGTTCGTGAATCCGAGGCCAACCTTGCACTTGTTCAATGACGTTATATGTATTTTTACTACGAAATACAGTATGGTGAGTTTCATTTGCCTTTTTACCCTTTATATTTTTGGGACTGAGAATACATGCGCTTTTATAAATGTTTGACGAAATAGACACAAGTAATTGAAACTACATTCTATGGTTGAATTATCGAAATCGAATATGCCCCTTTTTATTAAAGTCTGGTAATCTAAGAATTAGGGAACAGACACCCTAATTGACGCGAATCCTAAAGATAGATCTATTGGGCCTAACAAACCCCATCCAAAGTACCGGATGCTTTAGTACTTCGAAATTTATATCATGTCCGAAGGAGGATCCCGGAATGATAGGGGATATTCTTATATGTATCTAGTTAATGTCGGTTACCAGGTGTTCACCATATGAATGATTATTTTTGTCTCTATGCATGGGACGTATATTTATGAGAACTGTAAATGAAATTCTTGTGGTCTATTAAAATGATGGAAATAAATGATTATGATAAACTAATGAACTCACCAACCTTTTGGTTGACACTTTAAAGCATGTTTATTCTCAGGTGTTAAAGAAATCTTCCGCTGTGCATTTGCTCATTTTAAAGATATTACTTGGAGTCTTTCATAGCATATTTCGAAGAACGTTGCATTCGAGTCATTGAGTTCATCAAAGATTATTATTAAATCAATTTATAGTTGGATAGTGGATATTATGAAATGGTATGCATGCCTGTCAATTTTCGATGTAAAGAAAGTTTGTCTTTTAAAAACGAATGCAATGTTTGTAAAATGTATCATATAGAGGTCAAATACCTCGCAATGTAATCAACTATTGTGAATCGTTTATAATGTATATGAACGGGTCCTTTCAGTTGGCGTTGCACATACGTTTTATGACCTTCTTCCATAAGGATTTTATGTGTGCAATACGAAGGACTTATTCCTTTAATATCATGAATCTTCCATGCAATGGCTGGTTTATGAGCTTTCAACACAGAAATGAGTTGTGATTTCTCATTTTCAGTAAGAGAAGACGATATTATTACAGGTAATTCAGATTCACCATGTAAATAAGCGTATTCCAAATGGTTTGGAAGTGGCTTTAACTCTAATTTCGGAGGTTCTTCTATCGATGATTTGTATCGATATCTGTCTTCTTCTTTTAGCATTTGAATTTCTTCTGTTGTTGGTTCATATCCATTAGCTATAAGTGTAGCTAACATTTCAGCTTCATCAATTGGTTCATTACCTTCTCCTAAAGAACATTCTCCTGTTCCTTGTAATTCTGGAAATTCTTCTAATAATTCTGCATGTGCATCTATAGTTTGAATATAATAACATGTATCATCTGCAGATTGTGGTTGTTGCATTGCTCTATCAACTGAAAAGGTAACACTCTCATCTTCTATACTCAGGGTCAATTTCTTACCGAACACGTCTATCATTGCTTTAGCCGTGTTTAAGAATGGTCTTCCTAATATGAGAGGTACTTGAGAATCTTCTTCCATGTCCAAAACAACAAAATCTACTGGAAATACTAAATTACCAACTTTAACTAGCATGTTCTCCATTATCCCTCTAGGATATTTTATTGATCTATCGGCTAGTTGTATGCTTATTCTGGTTGGTTTCAATTCTCCAAGGTCTAGTTTAGTGTATAGTGAATACGGCATTAGATTTATACTAGTACCTAAGTCTGCCAATGCTTCTATTGAACTAAGACTACCCAGAAAACATGGAATTGTGAAACTTCCTGGATCAGATAATTTTTCTGGTATCTTATTCAACAGCACTGCTGAACAATTAGCATTCATAGTAACAGCCGAGAGCTCTTCCATTTTCTTTCTATTTGAGATTAGATCTTTCAAGAATTTAGCATATCTAGGCATTCCTGAAATCAAATCAATGAAAGGAAGATTTACATTTATCTGTTTAAACATATCCAAGAATTTGGATTGCTCGGCTTCAAGTTTCTCTTTCTTCATTTTACTCGGGTAAGGAAGTGGTGGTTGGTATGGTTTAACATAAGGTTTATCCTTAACTATGTTATCTTCATTAACCTTTTCAACTACTGGTTCTTTTTCCTTATCTTGATCAGGTTGTGGTTCTTGTGGAGTAGGAATAGCTTTATCAGAAGTTACAGGTATTTCAGGTGGTTTAAGTGTTGTACCACTTCTTGTGGTAATTGTAGTGACCCGAACTTTTCCATGTTTATATATATTAATTGAGATTGATATTTACATGATTAAATTTTTCTAACATGTTAAGCAATCAAACTTGTTAAGACTTGATTAATTGAAATATGTTTCATATAGACAATTGACCACCCAAGTTGACCGGTGATTCACGAACGTTAAAACTTGTAAAAACTATATGATGACATATATATGGTTATATATATAGTTAACATGATATTATGATAAGTAAACATATCATTAAGTATATTAACAATGAACTACATATGTAAAAACAAGACTACTAACTTAATGATTTTGAAACGAGACATATATGTAACGATTATCGTTGTAACGACATTTAATGTATATATATCATATTAAGAGATATTAGTACATCATAATATCATGATAATATAATAATTTAAAATCTCTTTTGATATTATAAACATTGGGTTAACAACATTTAACAAGATCGTTAACCTAAAGGTTTCAAAACAACATTTACATGTAACGACTAACGATGACTTAACGACTCAGTTAAAATGTATATACATGTAATGTTTTAATATGTATTCATACACTTTTGAAAGACTTCAAGACACTTATCAAAATACTTCTACTTAACAAAAATGCTTACAATTACATCCTCGTTCAGTTTCATCAACAATTCTACTCGTATGCACCCGTATTCGTACTCGTACAATACACAGCTTTTAGATGTATATACTACTGGTATATACACTCCAATGATCAGCTCTTAGCAGCCCATGTGAGTCACCTAACACATGTGGGAACCATCATTTGGCAACTAGCATGAAATATCTCATAAAATTACAAAAATATGAGTAATCATTCATGACTTATTTACATGAAAACAAAATTACATATCCTTTATATCTAATCCATACACCAACGACCAAAAACACCTACAAACACTTTCATTCTTCAATTTTCTTCATCTAATTGATCTCTCTCAAGTTCTATCTTCAAGTTCTAAGTGTTCTTCATAAATTCCAAAAGTTCTAGTTTTATAAAATCAAGAATACTTTCAAGTTTGCTAGCTCACTTCCAATCTTGTAAGGTGATCATCCAACCTCAAGAAATCTTTGTTTCTTACAGTAGGTTATCATTCTAATACAAGGTAATAATCATATTCAAACTTTGGTTCAATTTCTATAACTATAACAATCTTATTTCAAGTGATGATCTTACTTGAACTTGTTTTCGTGTCATGATTCTGCTTCAAGAACTTCGAGCCATCCAAGGATCCATTGAAGCTAGATCCATTTTTCTCTTTTCCAGTAGGTTTATCCAAGGAACTTAAGGTAGTAATGATGTTCATAACATCATTCGATTCATACATATAAAGCTATCTTATTCGAAGGTTTAAACTTGTAATCACTAGAACATAGTTTAGTTAATTCTAAACTTGTTCGCAAACAAAAGTTAATCCTTCTAACTTGACTTTTAAAATCAACTAAACACATGTTCTATATCTATATGATATGCTAACTTAATGATTTAAAACCTGGAAACACGAAAAACACCGTAAAACCGGATTTACGCCGTCGTAGTAACACCGCGGGCTGTTTTGGGTTAGTTAATTAAAAACTATGATAAACTTTGATTTAAAAGTTGTTATTCTGAGAAAATGATTTTTATTATGAACATGAAACTTTATCCAAAAATTATGGTTAAACTCAAAGTGGAAGTATGTTTTCTAAAATGGTCATCTAGACGTCGTTCTTTCGACTGAAATGACTACCTTTACAAAAATGACTTGTAACTTATTTTTCCTACTATAAACCTATACTTTTTCTGTTTAGATTCATAAAATAGAGTTCAATATGAAACCATAGCAATTTGATTCACTCAAAACAGATTTAAAATGAAGAAGTTATGGGTAAAACAAGATTGGATAATTTTTCTCATTTTAGCTACGTGAAAATTGGTAACAAATCTATTCCAACCATAATTTAATCAACTTGTATTGTATATTATGTAATCTTGAGATACCATAGACACGTATACAATGTTTCGACCTATCATGTCGACACATCTATATATATTTCAGAACAACCATAGACACTCTATATGTGAATGTTGGAGTTAGCTATACAGGGTTGAGGTTGATTCCAAAATATATATAGTTTGAGTTGTGATCAATACTGAGATACGTATACACTGGGTCGTGGATTGATTCAAGATAATATTTATCGATTTATTTCTGTACATCTAACTGTGGACAACTAGTTGTAGGTTACTAACGAGGACAGCTGACTTAATAAACTTAAAACATCAAAATATATTAAAAGTGTTGTAAATATATTTTGAACATACTTTGATATATATGTATATATTGTTATAGGTTCGTGAATCAACCAGTGGCCAAGTCTTACTTCCCGACGAAGTAAAAAATCTGTGAAAGTGAGTTATAGTCCCACTTTTAAAAATCTAATATTTTTGGGATGAGAATACATGCAGGTTTTATAAATGATTTACAAAATAGACACAAGTACGTGAAACTACATTCTATGGTTGAATTATCGAAATCGAATATGCCCCTTTTTATTAAGTCTGGTAATCTAAGAATTAGGGAACATACACCCTAATTGACGCGAATCCTAAAGATAGATCTATCGGGCCCAACAAGCCCCATCCAAAGTACCGGATGCTTTAGTACTTCGAAATTTATAACATATCCGAAGGGTGTCCCGGAATGATGGGGATATTCTTATATATGCATCTTGTTAATGTCGGTTACCAGGTGTTCACCATATGAATGATTTTTATCTCTATGTATGGGATGTGTATTGAAATATGAAATCTTGTGGTCTATTATTATGATTTGATATATATAGGTTAAACCTATAACTCACCAACATTTTTGTTGACGTTTTAAGCATGTTTATTCTCAGGTGATTATTAAGAGCTTCCGCTGTCGCATACTTAAATAAGGACAAGATTTGGAGTCCATGCTTGTATGATATTGTGTAAAAACTGCATTCAAGAAACTTATTTTATTGTAACATATTTGTATTGTAAACCATTATGTAATGGTCGTGTGTAAACAGGATATTTTAGATTATCATTATTTGATAATTTACGTAAAGCTTTTTAAACCTTTATTGATGAAATAAAGGTTATGGTTTGATTTAAAATGAATGCAGTCTTTGAAAAACGTCTCATATAGAGGTCAAAACCTCGCAACGAAATCAATTAATATGGAACGTTTTTAATCAATAAGAACGGGACATTTCAGTAATGGCTTTAGCTGTTTCATTCCGGGGGTTAGCATTTGTATCACTAGGTAGACTTCCCGGTTTTCTTTCACCTATTAACCTTGCTAGGTTACTTACTTCTTGTTCCAGATTTTGAATAGAAGCTTGTTGATTTCTAAATGCTTGAGCATTTTGTTCATTAGTTTGTTTCTGAGATGTGAAAAACTGCGTTTGAGTTTCAACTAGCTTCGTCATCATATCTTCTAAATTCGGCTTTTTATCATCGGTTTGTTGTGGTGGTTTGTTTTGAAAATTAGGTCTTTGCTGATTGTAATTGTTATTAGATACTTGTTGATTGGTAGGACCTTGTTGGTTGTTGTATGGAATATTTTGGTTATAATTCTGGTTTTGATTGTAAATCGGTCTTGGCGGTTGATAATTATTCTGATAATTATTTCCAGGCCTTTGGTTTATGTATGAAATATTCTCTCTTTGTTCCATTGTTAATTCAATACTGAGACAATCTTTTGTCAAATGTGGTCCTCCACACTGCTCACAACTAATTCGTATTGAGTGAATATCTTTAGTCATCTTTTCCATTCGTCTCTCCAAAGCATCTATCTTTGCGGAAATGGAATCTAAGTCATGGCTAGAATCGGCTCTAGCTGCTTTAGATGATTTAATGATATCTTTTTCTTGGTGCCACTCATGTGAGTGGGAAGCAGTGTTATCAATAATTTTGTAAGCATCAGTTTCGGTTTTCTTCATAATAGAACCACCAGCTGCTATATCTATGTCTTTCCTTGTAGTGATGTCACATCCTTGGTAGAATATTTGTACTATTTGACAGGTGTCTAAACCATGTTGCGGACATCCTCTTAACAACTTTCCATATCTAGTCCACGCCTCATATAGAGTTTCATTTGGTTTTTGTGTGAACGTAACAATTTCTGCTTGAAGTCTTACGGCTTTAGATGCAGGAAAGAATTGTTTAAGAAATTTGTCAACTAAAACATCCCATGTATCGATCGCCCCTTCAGGTAACGATTCCAACCAATCTTTGGCTTCTCCCTTTAAAGTCCAGGGAAATAACATGAGATATATCTGTTCATCCTCCACTTCTCGGATTTTAAATAGTGTGCAGATCCTATTAAAGGTACGTAGATGTTCATTTGGATCTTCCTTCGGCGCACCACTAAATTGGCATTGATTAGTCACCATGTGTAGAATTTGTCCTTTGATTTCATAATCTGGCGCATTAATGTCTGGATGAGTAATTGCGTGACCTTGGCCAGTGCGTTTAGCTCTCATTCGGTCTTCCATACTTAAAGGTTCCAGATTCTCCATAATTGAATTTGTTGAATCGGAATCACTAGAGGATTCTGATTTAATGGTTCGTTCCTCAACAATCTCTGTTTGAATGATTGGTGGTTCCAGGGGAAAGTTTAGTGGTTCAGGATCTACGAACCGTTCCTGAATATTCTCCGGATTCTCAATTGTGAGGTCGGGTTCAAAAAATGGATTATCGGAAATTTGAACTGAAGTACTTGGTCGACTGGATGACGATTCTAAAGAAAAATCAACGGCAGTAATATTTGCTAAATGTCTTGATCTAGTTACAGGTGGTGAACGTACAAAAGATGGTAAACGTCTTGCTCGGTGCATTCACTGAATATCCTATTAGTTTTTAAAAGGAAAGAAAAATTATAATAAGTTATCCAATTAATAGACTTTTCTGATTTTGCCCACGTTTCGAATAGCCAAAAGATGCAGCAGAGGGGCAGGATTCGTTTGGTCTCAATATAATTGAGGACTGTTTGGCTCCAATAACCCGGTCCACGTACAAATCCAACTATTACTACGAACCAGAAAATTTTGATGTCTATCAATTTAACCACTTAAAATAAATTTTCGTAATTTTAAGAAAATTTAGATAAGAAGTAGAATAAAAATCTATGTCCTAAAACTAGAATAGCGAGAAATAAGAAAGAAAAAGAGTTCGTCGGAAAAAGGTTGAAAAAGAAAAATGGTTGAAAAATAAAAGGTGACGGAAAAATAAAAGAAACTTATAAAACTTAAAAATACTTGACTAACCTAACCTTATTACTACAACTAACTTAAAATTATAATCGCAAATTGAGATTACTAATTGGAATGATAATTGATACATAGTAAAAGGTGTCTAAAAATATTAAAACTTACAGGAAAAACTATATCCCAAATGGAAATAACTTAAAAAGAAACTAAAACTTAAAAAGGCGTCGCAAAATTCTAAAGTACCTAAATCTTAGTCTAAATAAAAAGCACTTAAGGAATTCTACGGCAAAGCCTAAAAATCTAGAAGTAAATATGGCAAAAACTATGACTTAAAACTAACTACGAGCGAAAAATACAAAAATTACGCTAAAAGAGTACAAAATATAAAAATATACTAAAAATTGTAAAAAGTATAATTTTTATAAAAATATTATTTTTATATTATTTATTTTATAAAAATATTAATTTTAAAATTTAATTAAACTAAATAAACTAAATATATAAATTAAATAATAAAACTTAATTAATATTAAATATAAATCTAAATAGGGTTTTATAATTATAATAATAAATAATACCCGTAATTAATGCTGATTCAGGGCTACAGTTGGCGTGTCAGCAGGGCTCATGCGATCGCATGAGTCCTCAGTTTCCCAGCCATGCGATCGCATGGGCTAGGGTTTCGGGCCAAAAGCTGGGCTGCTACAGTGTTCGGGCCGAATTAAAATTTTTTTTTTCTGTTTTTGCTGTAAAATATAAAATATATTTATTAATTAAATAAAACTTATATTTTTACAAACAAAAAAAAAAATGGAAATAAAGAAACTTTATAAAACTTAAATATTTATCAAACTCCTAAAAATATTTATATTTTTGTTTTTCTTTTTATATTTTCGAATATTTAAAACGTATTTTTACAAAAACGAATTTTAATAAAAGTAAACTAAATTTTTTTTTTATATTAGCGTTGCGCTTCCGGCGTTTAAGAGGTCCCCGGCAGCGGCGCCAAAAATACTTGATGTGGTAGCGGAGTGGTATAAAATACTATTAAATTTTACAAAGAAATACTATTAAATACGATACAATTTTACACAAGATATTTATTTATTTAGAGAATGGATATACTTAAACCTTGCTACAACACTTATAGGCAGTGTACCTAATCGTACAGTAGTGTAGTTTTTAGTAAGTCCGGTTCGTTCCACAGGGAAATCTTTAAACAAAGCTTAACGCTATATTAGTTTACTTTTATAAAAATACAAATATATATATAAGTAATATTATTATTATAAAGGGGGGTTTTTACCGTTTAATGACCGGTTTGTCGATTTTAAAACTTTAGTCGCAGTTAAAACCAAATGTAAAATAATAAATAAATACAAGACTTAATTTTAAGCGTAAAGTAAATAACGATAATGAAATTGCGAATAATAAAAGTGCGATAAAATAAACTTGCGATAATTAAAAAGGACGATAATTAAAAGTGCAATTAAATAACAATAAATAAAAGTGCGATAATTAGAAGTGCAATTAAATATAAAATAAAGGAAATTAAATATAAAATAAAAGAATTATGCTTATTTAAACTTCCGTAATCATGATGTTTGACTTGTTGATTTTAGTTTTATGCCCATGGGTTAATTGTCCTTTGTCCTGGATTATTTAATATGTCCGTCTGGTTTTTGTCCATAACAGTCCATCAGTCATAAATATAAAGTGCGAGTGTCCTCGTCAAATTATCCTTATACCCGAAGTTAAATATTCCAACTAATTGGGGACTTAAACTGTAACAAGATTTTAATACTTTGTTTAATAATTACACCAGGATGTCGACTGAGTGTAATCCAAGGTTTTAATATTTTGTTATCAATTATACCAAGTGTCCTTGTACATAATTTCACCCCTGTTTTAATTATTCTAGTGGCTATTAATCCATTCCCGTGTCCGGTTAAATGAACGATTATTCGTACATATAAATACCCCGCCCATCGTGTCCGATTGAGTGTATATGGTAAATTATAGGGACGCCCAATTGTAAATCTTTATATTAACATTAATAAACTATCATTTAGTTAAACAAATATAAAGCCCATTAATAGCTCATAATCTAATTTCCACAAGTGTCGTTCTTTTGTCCAAGCCCCAATTATGGTACAAAGCCCAATTACCCAATTTTAGTAATTAGCCCAAAATCATGATTACTTCGGATTAAATAAGCATAATAATAACTTAGCTACGAGACATTAATGTAAAAAGGTTGAACATAACTTACAATGATTAAAAATAGCGTAGCGTTACACGGACAGAATTTCGACTTACACCCTTACAACATTCGCTAACATACCTTTATTATTAGAATTAAAATTAAAATATAAATTATAAATATATATATATGTTTTACGTATGAGAAAAGAGAAAGATGGATCTGTTTTTGGTTCACCAAAGCTCGATTTTTATAGGCATGTGGGCTGGAACTGGGGCTCATGCGATCGCATGGATTTATGCCTTCCAGGCCATGCGATCGCATGGCCAGCTGGGGAGGCTCATTTTTGGTTGTTTTCTTCTGCCGACGGTTTTATAAATAATATAATATATTAAATAATTATAAGAATTATTTAAATATTATATTATATTTATGTGCATAGTTGACTTGTAATTTTTAGTCCATTGCGTCGAGCGTTGAGAGTTGACTCCGGTCCCGGTTCCGGATTTTCGAACGTCCTTGCGTACAATTTTATATTTTGTACTTTGCGTTTTGAATCTTGTACTCTTGTAATTTCGAGACGTTTCTTATCAATAATTGGAACCTCTTTGATTGTCTTTTGTACTTTTGAGCTTTTTGGTCATTTGCGTCTTCAATTCGTCGAATCTGTCTTTTGTCTTCACCTTTTATTATTTAAACGAATATCACTTGTAAATAGAATAATTGCAACTAAAAGCTTGTCTTTCTTAAGGAATAATTCTATGAAATATATGTTCATTTTTAGCATTATCAGTTGAACAAGCAACTATTAAGGCAATGTCTAATGACATGCTTTTGATTATGGTCTATATCGTGTCGGATGCAATTACTATCCTTGGTAGGAGCAATTATAAAGATCACCCTATAGTTTTTCAGTCTGGTACAAGGTCCTGTCTTCGATCATGCTATGCAACCACCGTTCTTACGGTTGACACCCGATTTGGTTCAGGTGACCTAATGAATTCTAGGTGAATTCCTAGGATTTTACGTTCAATGGTAATGAACGCACTGAAAATAGGGTTTTCAGAAAACAAATCGGTTTGTAATTTGATCAAAATATTTTCTCGTTCAAGCTCGAGTTTAGATATCATCGAATTCCATGAGTTTGAATTCTCAATCTTTAAGGTCAATCTCAAGGATTGAGTAATATCAGGCTTAAAAGCTGATTTTTAATCTTTTAAGGAGATTATCCTTTCTGGGGATCTGATTCATTAGTCTTATAAGCTAATTTGCACGGTGCCCCCATTGTACGAGACAGATCCTCTCATGGTTAGGATAAGTCTGACCACTTGGCGACCCTGTTTGATGCCGAGGTCGGTGGATTTCCAGCTGATTTTCGAGAAAACTTTTCAAGGTTTTTCGTAGACTCTACAACTGTTCTGGACGACAACTTCCTGACCTAAATCAAGAAGCGCGTATGTTTTTCTCGGAAGACTTTGCTTCCTATTAAATTCCATTTATATTACAATAAACTGAGTAAAACTGATTAATACCATCAAAAACAAAAGTATCTTCAATTATTTGTACAAAAATATGTGATATATGTTCTAAATAACTTGGTAAATTTTTCCCACACTTGGCTTTTATTTTTCTTTCTTTGCCTTTTTATTCTCCTCTATTCCATTTTAAATGAATTCAAGTATTTTAGGTTGTTTCTCAATTTATGTCCTTTCCGAGGTAACAATAATTTCGGTGTTAACACCTAGTTTTATCGTTCATAAATATGTATAAACATGATTTTGAATTCATTTATTTGAAAATTTTTAAAAATTTTCCTAGAATTGGGTAGTCAGTATATAAGACTAGGGCTGTTCTTTATTATCAGAGAGCACTAGATTCTAATACAACTACTGCGTTACTAGTATTAAAGGTAACCAAGTGTTTAAATTAAAATTTTTAAAACCCGAAAGAATTTAACCCCTTCCCACACTTAAGATCTTGCAATGCCCTCATTTGCAAGAAATCAGTAGCAATTTAAATTATTGAGGGTGATTAGCATAAAAAGATGATTAAAATTTTACCAAAGTTTCCAAACATATTGTTGTATGCTTTGAATGATAAATGGTGCACATCATTTGTTCATTCCTGCAGTTGTTATTTCACATTTATTTTGAATCTTGTCGTTAAAATTAGTTGCTTTTGCTGAACTTAATGCCAGTCTTTGAAAATTGTGCTGTTTTACCCTGTTGTGTTCATGAGATAAAATACATACAATACAAATATAAACATGCATGGTAATTTGAAATGGGACTTAATATCCCACTTTCAAATTACAAAAATGAAAAATTAGTACAAAATAATAAATATATTAAACATTACATAAATGTATTACAATATTAAATGTTTAGCATAAATAGATAAAAATAATAAAAGAGAAGACATCACCAATGGAACACTATTGATTTAGATAGGGATTCCAATTCATATCGTCATTCGGGTTCCATGGTTGGTGATAGGTGTTCTGGTAGGCTTGATTGGGGTCGTACAAGTCATAGGGTGGTCGCATGTCGGGCTGATGCGGTGGATAGTAAGCAGGCCGAGTCGGGATGTAGTTATTTGGTACCTGATATGATAGCTGGCTCATGATTTGGTGCTGATGAACTTGCTAGCTATTGTGTTGGCGTCGCCCGGAAGTCTCATACTCATTCGTGGCTTGCCACTGCTCATACCGACGATGCCTATCCTCATTAGTCATTTCTACCTCATCTATACGTTGGAAAACGTCAGTAGCACTATCCCTAATGACATCCCTAATGTCATCCGCTTCCTCCATTTCCTCATCCGAACCCCTCTCTACCTGTAAATGGCGGCCCTGATATGGTATTGTCTGATTGCGTCTCCTAGTCAATACCTTTGCACCTAGATAGACTTGCACACCTAAAGTCTCGTCCTGTTCCCTACATACCATCATCGGACCCCCTTGATCCCTATCTACACCTAAATACTCTCCAATGAGAGTAACAAAAATACCTCCTCCTATTATTCCCCCTTCCTGTATACCTTCCACCATTTTGGACAGATAAAAACCAACACAGTAGGGGATATTAACAAAGCTTCTAGTGTTTCGAATGCACTTAAGGTAAAATAAATCGTGTAAGGTCATTTTCTCCTTGTTATTACCTCTTTGTGTAATCGAGTTTGCTAAAAATCTATGTATTATACGAAGCTCGGCTTTATTAATATCTAAATAGGAGTGTCTTTCTCCCCGCGTAAACACATTAAAATTTGACATACGCCTCCAGATGGCGTTAGCGTCAAAATTTATATCTACCCGCTCACCATGATAAATCAAATTTGTACAATCAGGTGATAGTAATTTAGCGAGAGTGTAAATCTGTAAAGCCCTGGCCATGTCCAGCATGGACATCCTGTACATCCTACGGCCAAGTAAAAATCTAAGAAAAATTTTATCGTCTAACCTATCTACATCTTTATTAAAAGCTATAGTACTCATTAGCTCAACACACCACTCTTTATATACAGGCCTACGAGTGGTAAATAAATGTTCCCAATCGGAAAAAGAAGAGCTGCCATACCTTTGGATTAGATGCTGCCTAACTGGGTTAGCTAGGTGGACCCTTTCCAAAGGCTCCCAATCTATTACCCTTGAAACTTCTACATTTTTGGTCCAAAGCTTAAATTTGTTACTTTGGTACGTCGGGTAATCTCTCCAACTTCTATCAATCCTTAAATTGGGATGCAACTGTTCTTCATGAATTGTTGGGTGTTCTATTATATGGTGAACTGGAAATACTACGTAGGCAATAAAAAATTGTGGTTCTGGTTCATAGTATGGTACGTGTTGATCATAATGTTGTTGTTGTTCAGGTTGTTGTTCCAGTTCGTGATATTGCATCTCTGGCTGTGGTTTCGGATCAGGTTGCCTAGACGATGATGCATCGTTCGTATCTGTATTTCTCTGCAAAACACATTAAACACAAAATTTGTGCATTCAAATATGCATTAGTGTTAGTAAAATAACAAATTAAAACAATTACAATAACATGTTTAATCCATATTAAACTTATACTCATTTCCATATTTTTATCAATTCTACACTTTTCAAATAAGCATATATGAAAATGTTTACAAAGTTCATAAGCATTCAACTCAAATAACAGGTTAAAATAACCATTACTAGCAATTAAACAAGTTTCAAATGGCATTTATATCAAATTAATCAAGTTCATGAATTTTAGACTTAAAAAGTCTACTTTAATTCTCAAAAATCATGTTTAGGATCAATGTTTGGATCATTTAGCTACCTAAACATGTTACACTACTTAATTTAGCAATAATTCATGACAAAAATTGGCCATAACCTGTTTATATCAAAAAGCCCCAAATTGCTCATGACAAATAGCATCAATCTAGGTTATACATGCATAATATACTAACAATTTAACTCTAATTACACTAGAAATTAACAAAATTAAATTAGTGTAATTAGTTAAAATTATCACAAAAAGTAGGAAATTTATGAGTTTAGGGGTGAAATTTTTACCTTCCTGCTTCCCCATCTGAGAAAAGACATGATTATAGCGGATTATTGTGACGAATTTCGTGAAATTTGGTTGAAAAATGGCGAATTTAAGAGTGTTTTTGGGAGGGTTTCTGTATGTATGTGTGTGTGTGTTTTTGTGAAGACAGAACAGCTCGTCTACTTTTTGATCCTGACCAGTTTTTAAGGGCCATGCGATCGTATGGCTATCCCGTGCAATTCCCATGCGATCGCATTGAGTCCAGGTTTTTTTTTTATATATATAAAACCTTTTACTTATAAAAACACTTAATTAATTTTAAAAATTTGTTTTCTTTTAGGGCGTTTCAGATCTTTGTCCTAGTTCGTCTCTCGATAAAATTTTAAAATTTGTCACTTTAAAGCGTTGTTTTAAAAGCAAAGATTTTTTGGTTTTTTTAATGTTTTTGCATACTTTAGATCAATGAGATTAAAAATAATGATAATAAAATTTCTCGTCCCTCCCTTGGGTAAAGCAATTTCGGTTCAAGACCTAGTCTTCAACTCACGACGAATTTTAAATATCAAAATTTTGACTTAATGAAATAAAGTAAATTTTTGTTTTTAAATTCACAATAAACTTAAATTTAAAATGCATAAAATTAAAAATTCATATTATTAATATTTTTTTACATTAATTTTACAAACATATATTGAAAATATTAATTTTTAAAATATTAATTTTTTTACATTAATTTTACATTAATTTTTTACATTAATTTTACAAACATATATTGATTTTAAAAATTTACAATAATAATTTAATATTTATATATTAATTTTAAAAACAAGGTAAAAATTAAAATAAAAAATCTTTTTGGTCTTTTATCCCACTTTAATCAATCAAATATTATCAAAAATATACGCCCCTCTTTTGGGTAAAGTAATTTCGGCTATTTTACCTAGTTTTACTCCTGACGAATTTCTGAAATATTTTGAATTGATTGATTAAAGATATTTATACCTTAAGAAAAAACGGTAAATTTCGCAGTGATGTAATAAATTTTTGTATGATATCAATAATTTCGGTTTCGCATACCTAATTTTATTGAATATCAATTTAATACTTTATAGCGAACGATTCAGCGTTTATTATCAAAAGGTTAAAAGAAATAAATAAAAATAAAAACTGTACATACTTACCTGTGAGATAGAATTCTCAGAGACCTGCTTTAGTCGACTCATAGGAGAGTCGTGTAATTTGATTTTCCATAGCCACATAAGCGTAACCTCGATTCTTCAATAACTTTTCTTCTAAACATATGAACGGTCCTTCTCTGCATAGAGTAACAAATTCGGTATTTGAATATGTTTGATTGTTCAAACATTTACCTTCGTGTGACCATTTTCCACATTTATGACATCTTTCAAGGTGTCTTGCTCTTCTTTTTGTTTCGGATTTTGATTTTCCTTTACCAAAATGTATCTTATTATGATTGTTCCTGAGTTCTCTCCTTACTTCGTCCATTTTGCCTCTTATAAATGATACTAGTTCACTCGGGAAGATGTTATTATTACGTTTAGTAATCAAAGCGTGTAGCAGTAGACCATGGTTCAGATCAAAGGAATTCTTCATCTCGTAAAAACCTAAAAAAATAAAAATTCAGAATGGGGGGAGAAGACTAGTTCTTTAGGGTCTGCTAGGGAAAGACCATTTCAGATTCCATTTTCGAGAATTACACGAAAACAGAAAATCTAACTCTAACAGAAATACATATTACCCTTAAAAGATTTGATTCTCCCCACACTTAGTTAGCTGTGGTGTCGAAATTATGATTAACTTCATTGTCAACTTTCATCGGACCATGTATGTAATGTTTAACTCTGTGACCATTAACTTTAAATTCAATCCCATTTGAATTTATCAACCCTGTTGTTCCATATAGGAAAACTCTTTTGACTACGAATGGTCCAGACCATCTTGATTTCAATTTTCCAGGAAATAGCTTGAATCTTGAATTGAAAAGAAGAACTCTGTCTCCTTCTTTAAATTCTTTTGAACTTCTGATTCTTTTATCATGCCATTTCTTCGTTCTTTCTTTATAGATTAACGAATTTTCATATGCTTCATGTCTTAATTCTTCTAATTCGTTTAGTTGACTTAACCGTAGACGTCTGGCTTCATGCAAGTCAAGATTACATGTCTTCAAAGCCCAAAATGCTTTATGCTCAATTTCTACTGGAAGGTGACATGCTTTTCCGTAAACAAGTTTGAAAGGTGTGGTTCCAATTGGAGTTTTGTAAGCTGTTCTAAAGCCAGAGTGCATCCTTCAATTTCATGGACCATTCCTTCGGATTTGATCCTACGGTTTTCTCTAGAATACGTTTTAATGCTCGGTTGGTATTTTCAAATTGTCCACTTATTTGTGGATGATAAGCGGTTGAGATTTTATGAGTTACTCCATATCTTTTGAGAACTTTCTCAAGTTGATTATTACAAAAATGAGTACGCCGATCACTTATTAAAGCTTTCGGTGTTCCGAACCTTGCAAAAAGACGTTTTCAGAAGTTGACTACAACTCGTGCATCTTTAGTTGGGAGAACTTGTGCTTCCGCCCATTTAGATACATAATCAATGGCAACGAGAATGTAGAGAGTATTATGAGATTTTGGAAATAGACCCATAAAGTCAATACCCCATACGTCAAATACTTCACATACTTGAATGACATTTTATGGCATTTCATCACGTTAACTTATTTTTTCGGCCCTTTGACAAGCATCACAGGATTTACAAAGAAGGTGTGCGTCTTTGAAAATTGTAGGCCAATAGAATCCAGCGTCGTAGACTTTCCTTACTGTGAGTTGAGGCCCATAATGCCCTCCTGTTGGTCCTGTGTGACAATGGTTTAAGATTTAACTAGCTTCATCCCCGAATACACATCGGCGGATTATTCCATCGGGAAAACTTTTAAACAAATGTGGATCTTCCCAGAAATAGTGTTTTATATCACTAAAGAATTTCTTTCATTTTTGGTACTACAACCCTTTTTCAAGGAATACATATACTAAATAGTTTGCATAGTCTGCAAACCATGGAATTTCATTATAATCGATTCTTAATAGATATTCATCAGGAAAGTTATCTTGTATGGCCGATTCATTTAAAACTTCTAATTCAGGATTTTCAAGACGAGAAAGATGATCAGCGGCGAGATTTTTTGCTCCTTTTTTGTCTCATATATATATATATATATATATATATATATATATATATATATATATATATATATATATATATATATATATATATATATATATATATTTCAATATTGAACTCTTTTAAGAGTAAGATCTAACGGATTAATCGTGGTTTGGCAACTTGTTTCAAAAATAGGTATCTAAGAGCAGAATGGTCGGTATAGACCACCGTTTTAGCTAGAACGAGATATGAACGAAATTTGTCAAAAGCAAAGACAATAGCAAGGAGTTCTTTTTTAGTAGTTGTGTAATTTGTTTGTGCTTCTTGTAATGTTTTACTAGCGTAATAGATAGGTTGAAATCGTTTTTCAATCCTTTTTCCTAAAACGGCTTTCATTGCAAAATCACTTGCATCGCACATAAGTTCAAATGGTAGATTCCAATTTGGAGTTATCATGATCGGCACATTAGTGAGTTTTTCTTTAAGAATATTAAAAGATTTGATGCATTCATCCGAAAAGATGAATGGAGCATCTTTTTCTAGGAGTTTATTCATAGGAGTGGCAATTTTAGAAAAATCTTTTATGAAACGTCGGTATAAACCGGCATGCCCTAGAAAACTCCTAACTCCTCTAACATTGGTGGGATGTGGAAGTTTAGCAATTACATCTTCTTTAGCTCTATCCACTTCAATTCCCTCCTTTCAAAATTTATGACCAAGAACGATGCCTTCTCTAACCATAAAATGGCATTTCTCCCAATTAAGAACTAGATTTGATTGCTCGCATCTAATAAGAATTCGTTCAAGATTAACTAGACATGTTTCAAAAGTATCACCGAAGACTGAAAAGTCATCCATGAAAACTTTCATGCATTCTTCTATCATGTCGTGAAAAATCGCCATCATACACCTTTGAAAGGTTGCAGGGGCGTTGCAAAGTCCAAATGACATGCGTTTGTAAGCAAAAGTACCATAAGGGCATCTGAATGTGGTTTTCTCTTGGTCCTCGGGTGCTATTAGAATTTGAAAGTTGTAAGACCCAAATATTTATTGTACATAATGTATTTATAGTGTACGATGCGTGTATGAAGTGTACGTGTTGCTTGCTCGAACGCCGAAGGAAACTGGACGTTGTCTGAAATGACAAGGTGTGTACGTATCTTTTCAACCCCAAATAAAGTTTGTGTTGATATTTCAAAGCCTTACCATTGGAAAGGAAATCTTATTATGTTTCCAACGATATTTGATTCATCGAAAACGGAGCTACGGTCAAAAAGTTATGGCCAAAACAAGTTTCTAAAAACTGACCTGTAGGTTGGAGCGGCGCTCCACCTTTCGGCGCGGCGCGCCGAACCCGTCTGATGCAATTTTCAGCCTTTTTAAAGGTTTAAATGAAGGGTACTTTGGTCTTTTCATTTAGGGCTGGTTTGGGGTCATCAAAACTGATCCATTGATCATTTTGGACCACATTTCACTCATCAAACACTCTCATCAAACCCTAGAGTGAGAAACCCATTTTAAGTGAGAGAAAGCTCCATTTGGAGAAGAAGAAGTTTGATTCGGGTCAAGTTTCAAGTATTAAAGTTGTTCATCTCGTCAACGGCATCATTTTGGTGGTATTGGTAAGTTCAAACTCCGAATTACATTTGTTAGATTTGATATTCAAGTTAGGGTTTGAGTTTGATTAGTTGTGAAACTCTCTTAGATGATGAAATGGGTTTATGGTGACTAGTTATTCTTGTCACTTGGCGGGTTTTGGGTTGGTTGATGATTTGGCCTTGATTAGGCTTTAATCTTGAGTTTAATCACTAGGTTTAGTGATTATGGAAGTGTTGGAACCATTTTAGGTGAATTTGGGTTTAATTGGCGTATTATGACCATTCTCACAATGATAATTGGTTAGTTTGGGCACGGTTGTGCTTGGAAGTGCATTTGGGTCGAAATTGCAGTAAGTGTTGTTTTGGGTTGGTTTGTAAATCCACTCTAAGTGTGTTGATGTATTTGTGAAAATGGAATAGGTACTTTCCATTGACGAGTTGCGGATTATTCGGTGGCATTCTTCAAGGCGACAAGGTGAGTGTTAATATCCTATATGCATATGTATGTGTAGGATGGGTGCGGGTCGGGTGAAGTGGTTCTCGGTTATAGAGCTCACTTCACATATAGGTGGATTTGATGGACTTGTGTATAGGTCTAATTGGCACGGTTGTGCGTTTTGGTTGACCACCTTTGACGAGGTGCACACTTTGTGTGTACTTTATCACATGGGCATGTGATGTGGATTATATAACCCCAATGGCGAAGGGTTAATATTGTGAGTGGAGTAATTATACATGTATGTATATGGTATATTTATTTGTAAGCTATGGTGTGACCCACGGAGCCGGGAATGCCATAGTGTGTGTGTGAATGTGCTATGATGTGAACCACGGTGCCGGTAGCATCATAGTGCATGTTTGAGATGTGAACCATGGAGCCGGTAGCATTGGAGTGTGAACCACGGAGCCGGTAGCACTATAAAATGAGGTGTGAACCACGAAGCCGGTAGCACCAAAGTGTGAACCACAGAGACGGTAGCACTATAAAAGAGTATGACTCAAATGCGTAGTGACGTGAACCACGGAGTCGGTAGCGTTATAGCATTGCGTATGGTGTGAACCATGGAGCCGGTAGCACCATGACGCGTTTATGGTTAACCATATAGTTGTTTATGTATATGTTGTGATGTATCGTATTATGTTCTTGGATATTGTTAGCATGTTAAATATTGAATACGTATAATGTTGAATTGTCATGATGTAGCTAACCCTCCGGGTGTAGCTTATTGGCATTGTTCACATCGTTGCTGGTGAACTTATATTTTGTTGATATATCTTTAGCTCGTTGCTTAGTGATCTTACGGTATGCTTAGACTAGCTTGCCTTTATGCTTGGATGCTCTGGTATGCGGTATTTGGTTTTGTGTGGCGTGTCCATTTTATGCATACATATGTATGTAGTATATTCTCACTCACTAAGCGTTAGCTTACCCTCTCGTTGTTTACCTTTTTATAGATTTGCATGGATTCGGTGGCTCGGGTAAGCGTGGGACTAGTGGACTCGCGTAGTTGCTTTAGAAGGCTTGCTTTTGGATTGATTAGGATTGGGTAGCGTATCCCCAATCACCATGCTCGGCTTTATTTTGTGTTAAAAGTCGTGTGGTCGAAAACTTGAAATTGGTACTTAAAGGGTAATTTGGGCATATGTGGGCCCGGTGTCGTAAAACCCTTTTTATTAATGGAACGTGTTAGTTTTATCTATTACAATATGTTGTGAAAACCGTTTAGTCTAAATGTGTCGGGAAGTGGTCAAACATTTTCGCATTTGGGACTTTTGGGACAGCAGCCTGTCCAGGCCCTTTTGCGCGCCGCGCGGGGTCATGGCGCGCCGCGCCATGTGCTGCACAAAGAATTTTTTTTTTTAATTCCGCGTAATTGGTTGGTTAACGGGTTGGGATGTTACAAGTGGTATCAGAGCATGGTCTAAGGGATTTAGGTGACTTGAGATAGGTACATAGACTTAGACTTTTGTGTGTGCTTAATTTGTTGCTGGACTTGTAGGATTACGGGTCGGAATGGGTTCTAGCTAGTGCCTTGTTTATAGGTTGACTAACGTTATATTAGTAATGCGGATATTATTAATATGCTATTGTGATGTAATAATAATTCTCGCGTGTGTTTATATCGCGTAGAATTTTGTTTGTGTTTGTTTATATCATCGAGCGAAGCGGTCGTTGTACTAACGAGTCGATACGGCGTGTATGCATAATAAGGACTTGCAAACCTTATTACGGGTGCAAATTGTGTCTAACAAGTGATGTACGATGAGTGTTTAGCAAGATGGGGCGGTGTTGTGCGTGTGGTTTATACGTTCGTGATCTAATCGTTTGCATTCCTTAGAATGAAAACGGAAGATGGATGCGGAACGAATGAGCCTATTCACGAAGGGAAAGATGAGTAACGTTAAAGATTGAGGTCGTGTTTGAACAATATGCCTCGGTTTTCACCGGCAAGGTTAGGGAAGTAACCAAGGAGTTGGTCGAAGGACAAATGACGGAAATGGTTCGAGACCAAGTGACTAAAGTTGTAAAGGAAGAGTTTGAAAAGAGGTTTCCCAAACCTCGAGGTAGTGATGATGAAGATATACTTGCAAGGTTAGGATTAAATGGTGCTCATGGTAAGAGGGCACGAAGTACGCCTGAAGGCGTCGAGAATGTGAAGAAGAAGAGTAAGAAGGGTTACAAGCTTACGTGCTTTAAGTGTGGAGAATGGGGTCATTTGGCACAAGATTGTACGGTGGTACCTTTAGGCTTAATCAGGTGTTTCATTTTCCGGATGGAGGGACACCGGAAGTCAGAGTGTTCCGAATCGCATGACGATCGGGTTAGGAGGTTAGAGCGCGAATACATGATGGGTAGAGGAGCACGGAAGCCCAACAGTTCTACATCAGGTACCTTTAGTACGAAATTATATGTTGTTCGTTTGTAATAACATGCGGTATGTGCGTAAGTCTTAGCTAAACTTTATTCTCCGTTGAAGATAATTAGTAGCAAGCGGACGGTTTACGTTTATGGTTCCGGTTTGCTCTCAGTAGAGTGTATAAGTGGAGTGTTGTGCCTTGATCCTATGGTGCGAATCCTTGGGTCCTTAAGCATTTTGGTTGGTATCAGGTCATTAAGATCGTTTGAGTGAGACCCTTAAAGTCTCAATGGTGTTGTGCATGTTACTGATATGGGTGACGTTCCTAATGGAAGTACCCTATGGTGACGTTTGATTGTCGGACGAAGGGCGTAAGACTTGGTGCAACCAAGCATTCCTTAGTATTTGGGAAATGTTTCTACCAAACCATGTAAATGGGTTTTGGTGTTCGGTCGTTAAGCGCGTGTTCGCTTTCGCGTTGAAGTTGATGAACCATGAGGTTCGTCGGGTGGATTGAAATTCTTGAAATCGAGTGTTGATCTCGATGTATGTTGGTAAAGGAGTCTACGTGACGCGACATTAGGTGCCTTTTTATACCTACTAGCGTGGTGTTCGACTCCGATTGTGTTGCGGTTACATTGTACTTAGGGTACCGAAGTGAAACCCTTAGGTACATGAGCGATCAGGTGAAATTCAAAAAACTAAAGCAATTGGATGATTGCGAGTGTATAGTTCGTGTAAATTGTGGTACACTTTTTGTTCGAAGTGTTTAAGGATAGGTTAGGATCCTTGGTATGCTCAAAATTGAAGCAAGACCCGTGTGAACCCAATTATTGGTAAAGTCTGCCTTTGGTAGCATTGTGCGGGTGTACGAGATGCGATTATGGAACATAGTTCCAAGTGGGGGAGTTACACTCCCGCACGCGGAGGTTTTAGTGTGAGATTTCAGACAATGCTTTTAGTAGATCCGAAATTTGTGTCGGGACCTAGATTTGGTCGATTTGTGGTAGAGTAGAATTTCGGATAAATTGTACTTATGATTTTGGATTTGAAATATCACCAAGGTAGTAATGTTGTAAATCTCGTTGAGAGATAATGGACGGGTATGGTGAGCAAGGTGAAATTCCTCGGTTAAGGGATGTGCGTTTCGGATCCTCTTTTAGAGAATTATTGTTTTGTGCCTATGTTTGATATAGGCGGTTCTTGCTCGATTGTGTGAATGGTTAGTGGTATCCGTTAAGATTCACTATGGCGTAGCAGAGCGCAATGTTACGCTACTCGTTGTTCGAGGCCAAAAGGGATAGTGGATTGGTGGAGCATGACCTTCAGGGTCTGCTGACTTCATCATGAGATCATTGATTGGTGAAGCATGACCTTCGGGGTCCGCTGAATTCATCATGGGTGTAGTGTTATATCGGTGAAGCATGACCGTTGACGGGGTCCGCTGACTTCATCCGGTGTTGAGTGATCTATCGGTTGTTTTATACACCGATGGTGGGGTCGTAAGGACCGTGTGGTGTGATCTATCGGTTGTTTTATTCACCGATTGTGGGATCGTGAGGACCATGTTGTGTGATTAGTAGGGCGATACCCGTGTTTCGCTCACATGTTGTTACAGGTGTGACAATAGTCGATTTTGTGCACCTTAGGTTTAGCGTTGCCATAGTCGTTTTGGGCATTTTTGTTTTTAGTCGTTGCTTATGATGTTAGGATAGTGGCGTATTGGTTGTATTGCGCACTACAAAGGATGTTTAGTGGTAAGTGTAATCCGTAAGGATTCATGTGGTTCGATCTTCAACGTTCGGATCGTTGACTTTAGGTTGAGGCTTGGTCACTTATAGCGTTGTCCTTGGTAAAGGTACGCTAAGGAATTGATATCTCGGTACGAGATTGGTTGAGTTTTTCCCGATATGGGGAAAAGAGCAGGTTTTAGTGCTCGGATAGTGGTTTTGATAAATCGCGGGTGACGATTTTAGTTGTTAAAGGTGATTCATTAGGAAGAATTGTCTAGGAAAGTTCGGATTAGAACTTAGGATTGAGGGCCGTTGAGTAGTTCCGGATTGGTTAAGTGGAGAAGATCACGAGGACGAGATCGAGTTTAAGTGGGGGAGAATTGTAAGACCCAAATATTTATTGTACATAATGTATTTATGGTGTACGATGCGTGTATGAAGTGTACGTGTTGCTTGCTCGAACGCCGAAGGAAACTGGACGTTGTCTGAAGTGACAAGGTGTGTACGTATCTTTTCAACCCCAAATAAAGTTTGTGCTAATGTTTCAAAGCCTTACCATTGGAAAGGAAATCTTATTACGTTTCCAACGATATTTGATTCATCGAAAACCTACGGTCAAAAAGTTATGGCCAAAACAAGTTTCTGAAAACTGACCTGTAGGTTGGAGCGGCGCTCCACCTTTCGGCGCGGTGCGCCGAACCCGTCTGATGCAATTTTCAGCCTTTTTTAAAGGTTTAAATGAAGGGTACTTTGGTCTTTTCATTTAGGGTCTGTTTGGGGTCATCAAAACTGATCCATTGATCATTTTGGACCACATTTCACTCATCAAACACTCTCATCAAACCCTAGAGTGAGAAACCCATTTTAAGTGAGAGAAGTTTAATTCGGGTCAAGTCTCAAGTATTAAAGTTGTTCATCTCGTCAACGGCATCATTTTGGTGGTATTGGTAAGTTCAAACTCCGAATTACATTTGTTAGATTTGATATTCAAGTTAGGGTTTGAGTTTGATTTGTTGTGAAACCCTCTTAGATGATGAAATGGGTTTATGGTGACTAGTTATTCTTGTCACTTGGCGGGTTTTGGGTTGGTTGATGATTTGGCCTTGATTAGGCTTTAATCTTGAGTTTAATCACTAGGTTTAGTGATTATGGAAGTGTTGGAACCATTTTAGGTGAATTTGGGTTTAATTGGCGTATTAGGACCATTCTCACTTGTGTTAGTGATAATTGGTTAGTTTGGGCACGGTTGTGCTTGGAAGTGCATTTGGGTCGAAATTGCACTAAGTGTTGTTTTGGGTTGGTTTGTAAATCCACTCTAAGTGTGTTGATGTATTTGTGAAAATGGAATAGGTACTTTCCATTGACGAGTTGCGGATTACTCGGTGGCATTCTTCAAGGCGACAAGGTGAGTGTTAATATCCTATATGCATATGTATGTGTAGGATGGGTGCGGGTTGGGTGAAGTGGTTCTCGGTTATAGAGCTCACTTCACATATAGGTGGATTTGATGGACTTGTGTATAGGTCCAATTGGCACGGTTGTGCGTTTTGGTTGACCACCTTTGACGAGGTGCACACTTTGTGTGTACTTTATCACATGGGCATGTGATGTGGATTATATAACCCCAATGGCGAAGGGTTAATATTGTGAGTGGAGTAATTATACATGTATGTATATGGTATATTTATTTGTAAGCTATGGTGTGACCCACGGAGCCGGGAATGCCATAGTGTGTGTGTGAATGTGCTATGATGTGAACCACGGTGCCGGTAGCATCATAGTGCATGTTTGAGATGTGAACCATGGAGCCGGTAGCATCGGAGTGTGAACCACGGAGCCGGTAGCACTATAAAATGAGGTGTGAACCACGGAGCCGGTAGCACCAAAGTGTGAACTACGGAGCCGGTAGCACTATAAAAGAGTATGACTCAAATGCGTAGTGACGTGAACCACGGAGCCGGTAGCGTCATAGCATTGCGTATGGTGTGAACCACGGAGCCGGTAGCACCATGACGCGTTTATGGTTAACCATATAGTTGTTTATGTATATGTTGTGATGTATGGTAGTATGTTGTTGGATATTGTTAGCATGTTAAATATTGAATACGTATAATGTTGTATTGTCGTGATGTAGCTAACCCTCCGGGTGTAGCTTATTGGCATTGTTCACATCGTTGCTGGTGAACTTATATTTTGTTGATATATCTTTAGCTCGTTGCTTAGTGATCTCACGGTATGCTTAGACTAGCTTGCCTTTATGCTTGGATGCTCCGGTATGCGGTATTTGGTTTTGTGTGGCGTGTCCATTTTATGCATACATATGTATGTAGTATATTCTCACTCACTAAGCGTTAGCTTACCCTCTCGTTGTTTACCTTTTTATAGATTTGCATGGATTCGGTGGCTCGGGTAAGCGTGGGACTAGTGGACTCGCGTAGTTGCTTTAGAAGGCTTGCTTTTAGATTGATTAGGATTGGGTATCGTATCCCCAATCGCCATGCTCGGCTTTATTTTGTGTTAAAAGTCGTGTGGTCGAAAACTTGAAATTGGTACTTAAAGGGTAATTTGGGCATATGTGGGCCCGGTGTCGTAAAACCCTTTTTATTAATGGAACGTGTTAGTTTTATCTATTACAATATGTTGTGAAAACCGTTTAGTCTAAATGTGTCGGGAAGTGGTCAAACATTTTCGCATTTGGGACTTTTGGGACAGCAGCCTGTCCAGGCCCTTTTGCGCGCCGCGCGGGGTCATGGCGCGCCGCGCGGGGTCATGGCGCGCCGCGCCATGTGTTGCACAAAGTAATTTTTTTTTTAATTCCGCGTAATTGGTTGGTTAACGGGTTTAGATGTTACAAAAGTATCCGGAGAAACAGTCAAGAAAACAATAGTAACTATTCCCAGCTAACCTTTCAACATTTGATCAATGAAAGGTAAGGGAAAGTGATCTTTTCTGGTGGCGTCATTTAATTTTCTATAATCAATACAAACACGCCATCCCGTTACAGTCCTAGTAGGAATAAGCTCATTTTTTTCATTTGTGATGACAGTCATGCCACCCTTCTTAGGTACACATTGAACTGGGCTTACCCATGGACTATCAGAAATTGGATAAATTAAACCTGCATCTAGCAGTTTAATAATTTCTTTCTTAACAACATCTTGCATATTAGGATTTAGTTTTCGTTAGCGTTGCACATAGGTTTTATGACCTTATTCCATAATGATTTTATGTGTGCAATACGAAGGACTTATGCCTTTAATGTCATGAATCTTCCATGCAATAGCTGGTTTATGAGCTTTTAGCACAGAAATGAATCGAGATTTTTCATTTTCCATAAGAGAAGACGATATTATTACAGGTAATTCAGATTCACCATGTAAATAAGCGTATTCTAAATGGTTTGGAAGTGGCTTTAACTCTAATGTCGGTGGTTCTTCTATCGATGATTTGTATCGATATCTGTCTTCTTCTTTTAGCATTTGAATTTCTTCTGTATTTGGTTAGTAATCATTAGCTATGAGTGTGGCTAACATTTCAGCTTCATCAATTGGTTCAGTCCCTTTTCCTAAAGAACATTCTCCTGTTCCTTTTAATTCTGGAAATTCTTCTAACAATTCTGCATGTGAATCTATAGTTTGAATATAATAACATGTATCATCTACAGATTACGGTTGTTACATGGCTCTATCAACAGAAAAGGTAACACTCTCGTCCTCTATACTTAGGGTCAATTTCTTACCAAACACGTCTATTATTGCTTTAGCCGTGTTTAAGAATGGTCTTCCTAATATGAGAGGAACTCGAGAATCTTCTTCCATGTCCAGAATAACAAAATCTACTGGAAATACTAAAGTACCAACTTTAACTAGCATGTTCTCCATTATCCCTCTAGGATATTTTACTGATCGATCGGCTAGTTGTATGCTTATTCGTGTTGGTTTCAATTCTCCGAGGTATAGTTTAGTGTATAGTGAATACGGCATTAAATTTATACTAGCACCTAAGTCTGCCAATGCTTCTATTGAACTAAGACTTCCCAGAAAACATGGAATTGTGAAACTTCCTGGATCTGATAATTTTCCTGGTAGTTTATTCAACAGTACTGCAGAATAATTAGCATTCATTGTAACAGCCGAAAGTTCTTCCATTTTCTTTCTATTTGTGATTAGATCTTTCAGAAATTTAGCATACCTAGGCATTCCTGAAATCACATCAATGAAAGGAAGATTGAAATTTATTTGTTTAAACATATCCAAGAATTTATATTGCTCGGCTTCAAGTCTTTCTTTTCTCATTTTACTTGGGTAAGGAAGTGGTGGTTGGTATGGTTTAACATAAGGCTTTGCCTTAACTGTGTTATCTTCATTAACCTTTTCAACTACCGGTTCTTTTTCCTTTTCTTGATCAGATTGTGGTTCTTGTGTAGTGGGAATAGAGTCATCAGAAATTACAGGTATTTCAGGTGGTTTAAGTGTAATACCACTTCTCGTGGTAATGACTTTAGCTGTTTCATTCAGGGGGTTAGCATTTGTATCGCTAGGTAGACTTCCCGGTTTTCTTTCACCTATTAACCTTGCTAGGTTGCTTACTTCTTGTTCCAGATTTTGGATTGAAGCTTGTTGATTTCTAAATGCTTGAGGATTTTGTTCATTGGTTTGTTTCTGAGATGTGAAAAATTGAGTTTGAGATTCAACTAGCTTCGAAAACATATCTTCTAAATTTGGCTTTTTATCATCGGTTTGTGGTGGTTTATTTGGAAAAATACGTCTTTGCTGATTGTAAGTATTATTAGATACTTGTTGATTGCTAGGACCTTGTTGATTGTTGTATAGAACATTTCGGTTATAATTCTGATTTTGATTGTAGTTTGGTCTTGGCAGTTGATAATTACTTTGATAATTATTTCCAGGCCTTTGGTTTATGTATAAAACATTCTCTCTTTGTTCCATTGTTTGTTCAATACTGAGACAATCTTTTGTCAAATGTGGTCCTCCACACTGCTCACAACTAATTCGTATTGCGTGAATATCTTTAGTCATCTTTTCCATTCATCTCTCGAAAGCATCTATCTTTGCGGAAATAGAATCAAAGTCATGGCTAGAATCGGCTCTAGCCGCTTTAGTTGATCTAACGATATCTTTTTCTTGATGCCACTCATGTGAGTGGGAAGCAGTGTTATCAATAATTTTGTAAGCTTCAGTTGCGGTTTTCTTCATAATGGAACCACCAGCTGCTATATCGATATCTTTTCGTGTAGTAATGTCACATCCTTCGTAGAATATTTGTACTATTTGATAAGTGTCTAAACCATGTTACGGACATCCTCTTAACAACTTTCCAAATCTTGTCCACGCCTCATATAGAGTTTCATTTGGCTTTTGCGTGAACGTAACTATTTCTCCTTGAAGTCTCACGGCTTTAGATGCCGGAATGAATTGTTTAAGAAAATTTTCAACTAAGACATCCCATGTATCAATCGCCCCTTCAGGTAACGATTCTAACCAATCTTTGGCTTCTCCCTTTAAAGTCCAGGGAAATAACATGAGATAGATCTGTTCATCCTCCACTTCTCGGATTTTAAATAGAGTACAGATCCTATTAAAGGTTCGAAGATGTTCATTTGGATCTTCTTTCGGCGCACCACTAAATTGGCATTGATTAGTTACCATGTGTAGGATTTGTCCTTTGATTTCATAATCTGGCGCATTAATGTCTGGTTGAGTAATGGCATGACCTTGGCCAGTGCGTTTAGCCCTCATTCGGTCTTCCATACTTAGAGGTTCCAGATTTTCCATGATTGAATTTGTTGAATCTGAATCACTAGAGGATTTTGACTTAATGGTTTCTTCCTCAACAATTTCTGGATGAGTAATTTATGGTTCAGGAGGAATTATTAGTGGTTCAGGATCTCTGAATTGTCCCTGAATATCCTCCGGGTTCTCAATCGTGAGGTCGGGTTCAAAAAATGGATTATCGAAAATTTGAATTGGAGTACTTGGTCGACTAGATGATGATTCTAAAGAAAAAAATCAACGGCGACAATATTGGCTAGATGTCTTGATCGAGTTACAGGTGGTGAACGTTTTGCTCGGTGCATTCACTGAATATCCTATTAGTTATAAAAGATAAAAATTATATAAGTTATCAAATTAATAGACTTTTCTGATTTTGCCCACGTTTCGAATAGCCAATAGATGCAGTAGGTAGCCAGGACCCTTTAAATCAGACGCCCACAACTCGCCATTAACAAATCCAACTATTACTACGAACCAGAAAATTTTGGATGTCTATTAATTTAACCATTTAAATAATTTTTCGTCGAAATTTTAAAGAAAATAATAAAAAAATTCTATGTCCTAAAAACTAGAGTGTCGAGAAAAAAGAAAGAAAAAGATTGCGTCAAAAAAGGTAGAAAAATAAAAGGTCGAAAAATAATAATAATAAAATGCAGCGTCGAAACTTAAAAGTCTAAAAACTAAAAATTAAAACTTACGTCTAAAGGTGTTAAAGCTTAAAAGGGATTCTATATCCAAAACGGCAATAACTTAATTAGGCACTAAAATCTTAAAACGGCGTCGCAAAATTCTAAAGCGCCTAAATCTTAGTCCAAAGAAAAAGCACTAAAGAGATTTTACGGCAAAGCCTAAAAATCTATAAAATAGCTACGGCAAATACTAAATTTAAACTAATTACGAACGAAAAATATACAAATTACGAATTAAACGATAAAAATACAAATTATAACTAAAATGATAAAAATACAAATTTTATAAAAATATTATTTTTATATTATTATTTTATAAAAGTATTAATTGTTAAAACTAATTAAAACTAATTAAAACTTAAAAATACAAAAATAAATAAACTAAAACTAATTAATATTAAATATAAACCCTAATTAGGTTTAATAATAATAATAATAATAATAATAATAATAATAATAATAATAATAATAATAATAATAATAATAATAATAATAATAATAATAATAATTAATACGTAACCCTAATCCTGTCGGCAGAGGTATCAGGCGTGTCAGACAGGATCATGCGATCGCATGAGTTCTACGTGTCTGGGCCGTGCGATCGCATGGCTTCTGGATCCAGCTCAGATCTTGGACTGCTACAGTTCTCGGCCCATTTACAGTTTTTTTTCTGTTTTATCTTTATTTAAAATATTTATATAAATAAAAACTTATATTTTAAAAACTAAAATAGAAATAGAAATACTTTATAATTTTATATATTTTAAACAACTCTTTAAATATATATATATATATATATATATATATATATATATATATATATATATATATATATATATATATATATATATATATATATTTGTATTTTTTTAAATTTAAAACGTATTTTTACAAAAATAAATTAAAACATAATCAGATTTTTTATAGCGTTTCGCTTCGGCGTTTAAGAAGCTCCCCGACAGCGGCGCCAAAAATACTTGATGTTATGCGAGATGTATATGAAATAGTTATATTTTTATTGCGAAATACTATTAAATACGATACAATTTTACACAAGTTATTTATTTATTTATGGAGTGGATATACCTAAACCTTGCTACAACACTATAGGCAGTGTACCTAATCGTACAGTAGTGTAGTTTTTAGTAAGTCCGGTTCGTTCCGCAGGGAGCTAGCCAAGTTTAACGCTATATTTTTAAACTATATTTGTGTATATATATATATATATATATATATATATATATATATATATATATATATATATATATATATATATATATATATATATATATATATATATATATATATATATAAGTAATATCATTATTATTATAAAAGGGGATTTTTACCGTTTAATGACCGGTTTGTCGATTTTATGTCTTAAGTTACAATTAAAACCTAATGTAAAATATTAAATATAAATACAACTTAATTTAAAGCGTAAAGTAATGACGATAAATAAAAATGCGATAATTAAAAGTACGATAATTAAAAGTGCAATAAATAAAATGACAGTAAATAAAAGTGCGATGAGATATAAAATAAAGGAATTATGCTTATTTAAAATTCCGTAATCATGATGTTTGACGTGTTGATTTTAATTTATTACCATGGGTTAATTGTCCTTTGTCCTGGATTATTCAATATGTCCATACGGTTTTTGTCCATAACAGTCCATCAGTCATAAATATAAAGTGCGAGTGTCCTCGTCAAATTATCCTTATATCCGAAGTCAAATATTCCAACTAATTGGGGATTCGAACTGTAACAAGGTCTTAATACTTTGTTTAATGAATACACCAGGTTATCGACTGCGTGTAATCCAAGGTTTTACTACTTTGTTAACAATTACACCAATTACCCTTGAATGTAATCCACCCCTGTTTTAATGAGTCCATTAACTATTAATCCATCCCCGTGTCCGGTAAAATGAACAATAATTTTTATTTATAAATATCCCGCCCACCGTACCCGATTAAGCGTATGTGGTTATATATAGATACGTCAAATTGTAACCTTTATACTAAATTAACGAGGTATCGTTTAGTTAATATAAAGCCCATTAATAGCCCATAGTCTAATTTCCACAAGTGTCATTCTTTTGTCCAAACCCCAATTATGATCCAAAACCCAATTACCCAATCTTAATATTTAGCCCAACATCATGATTACTTCGGCTTAAATAAGCATAATAATAACTTAGCTACGAGACATTAATTTAAAAAGGTTGAACATAACTTACAATGATTAATAATAGCGTAGCGTTACACGGACATAATTTCGACTTACAAACTTATAACATTCACTAACATAACCTTATTATTATTAAACTTTAATATTAAAATTATAATTAAAATATAAATATAAATATATATTTAAGAGAGTGAGAGATAGATAATATATATTGTGTAAAAATTACGTCGAATTCGTTGCCTATTTATAGATGTGGCCAGACTTTTCACTCCATGCGATCGCATGGCCGCCATTCCCTGCTCACAATGCAACTTAAACGTGGGCTGCTCGTATTAATATATTATATAATATAATATATATAATTTTATATAATTATATATATATTATATTATATTCTTGTGCATCGTTGACTTGTAATTTTAGGCCCGTTGCATCGCACGTTGATAGTTGGTTCATGTCCCGGTTCCGGATTTTTGAACGTCCTTGCGTACAATTTAATATCTTGTACTTTGCGTTTTGCAGCTCGTACTCTTGTAATTTCTAGACGTTTCGCATCAATAATTTGAACCACTTTGATTGTACTTTGTACTTTTTAGCGTTTTGGTCATTTGCGTCTTCAAATCTTCGAATCTGTCTTTTGTCTTTACCTTTTATTATTTAAACGAATATCACTTGTAAATAGAACAATTGCAACCAAAAGCTTGTCTTTCTTGAAGGATAATGCTATGAAATATGTGTTCGTTTTTAGCATTATCAGTGAATTATGCACAATATGTCAAGCAACAATAATGGTCTTGTAATAATCAACTTGCTTTAACTAAACTTGATCAATTCACAATATTCATAACACAAAAGACTTAAGCATTACAATATTTCAAATCACACAAAACTTGAATGAAATATACATATACTAATTGTTCATGAAAGGAATAAAGTAAAGGAGACTAGCCACTCATGGTGAAGATGATGAACATGATGATTTGATGAAAAATCTTGAATAAATTGGCTTGAATTCTTGAACTTGGAATGATTTTGATGATGATTGTGGTGTTTTTATCCCTCCAAACTGATAGGAATGATCCCCAATTCGTGGTTTAGGGTTTGGTATTTATAGATGTCATGTATCTTGTTTCCAAAGCAAAAATCTCACCAAAATCAGCCTAAAAAATTATCCAGAAATTTGCCCAGTCACAAATTACGTCCAGCCGCCAAAAGTACCCGAAAAAATGCGCCCAAACTGATTTTGTCAATATTTCAATCACCAGCCAGCCACAAATTGCTCCTGGCCACCGCAATTTGCGACTGGACCCATCTTTTTCTTCTTTTTTCTCGTTTTAACCCTGTTTTTTTATGTACTTGTCTTGAATCGTCACTTTTTATAAAAACCTCATGAACTAGAATTTTAAACCTCAAATATACGCGCAAACGTCAACCCTTAACAACAATATTGATCGATATTTATGACTCGATCAACTCTCCCACACTTGCCATTGTTTGTCCTCAAACAATCTTCAACTAAATAATCTCTACCAAATGATAAGTCTTCAAAAACATATGTAGAACCGAAAATCCTTGAACTTAATATGAAACATAAAATCCACCAACATGGCTCCCACTTGAATTTAACCAACACTAACTCCTCAGATTATATAACAATTATGATAGCAACATCTCATCTTGAACAGAATACATCATAATAAGAAAGTAAAAGAACCTCGAACTTTGTAATCTTCAAATGAACCAATTGTCAAGTGGGAGTCATCCGCCATACGAACTAGAAATTAATCATGATAAAATAACCATGGTACAAGTTACATACTATGCTCTAGTTGTTAGACAAGAAGCGTTACCGTTAATTCCATCTTCATTGTAAAAGGTGGGTGTGACGGGATACCCGAGGATATCCCTTTGGTTCTCCTTGTGTTTTAAGATGGCGGTACTCATCTCATGTCCTAAAAACTTCTTCGGTGCCTCCGTATAAATTTCTACATTCCTCATATCATTTTGGTATCGAACTTTTTAGTAATTAGAGTATCCCAAAAATACACATTACATTACATGTATTATATAATCAAGCATGATGTTGTTTGTTTCGTTTATTAGACTAACTTAATAAATCTAATTTTAATTTATCACACTAGTAATTCATTAACCTATTGTATGATTAGTTTTAGCGACTAAATTTTAATTGTCAATTTTAAACATTGTAGCTTCTCATATATTAGCAAATAACGTTTAATTAATATATGTTTTTTTTTATTTTATTATATCATAAACATAAACATGGGTATATGGTTGAATGTTATTTTTCATGTCACTTTGAATTATGTAATGATATTTATTTTTTATTTTTGAATATATTAATTTACATATACTTCATGAATAAAATTCGCGGGTAAACCCGTGACCTGCGAATATCCGTGGGTAAGGGCATGGATATAAAAATAAATCCATTAACCAAGATCCGCGGGCTAATGGATCTTAAAAAATCCGCGGGTGCGGGTGATGGATGTAGTGGATCCGCGCCCACGACCCGCGGGTTCCATTCCTACAAGCAAGGCTCTCGTTTAGGAATACCTATTCAGCCCCACAACCTTTTTTTTTTTTTGCAGTAAAATGTGGGTTAAGGCTAAGTGTCACCCAAAGCTATCCTGGTTTTGGACAGCGACACGGACAAGTTCAAGCACTAGCATTTGCTCGCGGTATCGAAACAAGATGTGAATGAACATGAAATGACATTTTGTACTCGTCAATTCATAGGTAAAGAGATGCACTAAAAAGTGCTTTAGAAACATAAGTCTGAAGGTAAAACACCTTGGTGAAATACAACTAAGAAGACTTTACTTCTTAACTTTAAAATCCAACTTAAATCAAAAATTTGAAAAAAAAATTCTCACATTAGATGTTTCATTCTTTTTAAGGACCGCATAACCATCAAGTCATTTTTCATAAACTTAATACCCATTAAAAATACATGCCACTTCATTAACTTTATAACTCTCTCAACAATGTCACACTTGGTTTGTTATGAAATTATGATTAAAAAAAAATTTCATTTGTAATAATCATAATGTTTCACTCATTTTAAGTTTCAAACCAAAATCATTTACCCCCAAAATTTTAATCCCTCTCCCCCACACTTAAACCATGCTACGCTCTCGTATGCATATTTAAGACCATTATAAATCTATGTGTGAAAAAAAGAAAATAACAAAATATATTACCGGGGTATTACTCGTCCACCATTTAGCACTCATATAATGCTCATTAGATCAACTCAGCATCTCAACTTTGAATTTCATTCATTCCTTCCATTACAACTTATAAAAAGAAAACAAAAAGAAAATGTAACATCCTAACTAGTCCACTTTCGTAGGAAACACGATTGAACTTAGCACGTACAACAAGCCTTTAAACCACCCGATTCCCACGGGTGGACGAGTTTTGTCTCGTTAGAGCTTGCAGTGAACATACCCACAAAGTTCATTTACCCTAAAAGTAAAATAAAAAGAAAAACGAAAATAAAGAAAAGAAAAAAAAAAAGAAAGAAAAAGTGTACATATGGTTTATTATAAACGGAGCACCGGACCTGAATTTAATCAGCGAGGCTCATCCCATCCTATGATAGGGACCAAACACACTCTCAAACATACTCCTCGATAATGCCAACATATCAAACACATCCTTTCTTCCTTCCTCCCTAACTCGCTCCATATGCTCGGGTAACTGTTCCGGTTGTTGGAAAAACAAAGGTGGAGGGATACATGGTGCAGACGGCTCAACATATTCCTCATCTTCGGGATAAGATGAGGCATAATTCACATAGTCAAGGGGTTCATTTTATGGGGTAACCGTGCGGTTATTTATTACATCATCATATTGTCATCGTCGGTAATCTTGGATATAATCTTGTTGCCTATAATACTCCGTCAAGTAAAGTTGAGCCCGAGCGGTATCAAGAGCAATAACATTATTCTTCTCCAATCGAACCAATCTCTCATCCTCTATCATAACATACTGCTTCCTTCCCCTACTCGTACCTTCTTCATTCAGATCATAGTCCTCATCATCAAAATCATCAGCCCTTCTAATACCTTCATCAACACACTCATCCGTATCTATCGAACGTGCTTCCTCTTCATCTGAACCAAGAACATAATCATCCTCTAAACCATACACATGCATTTCCTCATTCTCTCTATCCTCTATCGAATACACTTGACCTTGATGTTTAAAAGTCAAACCAATAACCTTATCATTCATCCCATACAATTTCGCCTCAAGCGGTATCGTGTCAGCCGGAACTCCTCCCTTCCTAAACAAAAAGTACGACAAAAATTGCACATACTGAATAATAGATCTAGTCTTTACCAAATCTCGACACTCCCAAATCCAATGCATCATTAACAACCTCAAAGATGGCACCATTGAATTGGTGACCATTGCATATAACAACATAATCTCATAAATTCGGACTTCGGTCAAATCAATTCTCCGTGGAAAAATATTACTAGTGATCACTTGCAACAAAAGCTTCGGCACTATCTTAAACCTTTTTCGTTCTAAAGTAAATCTATGAATTACCGCATTATTCGGAACATTAAACAACTCTCGAATCATCACTTCATACAAATCCTCCGGTGGTTCAAACAATTGTTGTCTTGACGGATAGTCATGCTCGGTTCAGTTATCGACATTGATGGCCGCATCATATAGAAAATTTGGATTCACCAATTGATTAAACATTTCCATTTTCAATGGAATTTCTTTACCATTCACCTTTCCAACCAACCTAAGTGTTGCCGGAAAATTATCACCTTCTTCCCATTTCAAGGTTGACATCCACTTTAACACTTGATTCAGGTAGCTTATAGTATACTTACACGGTAATTGTTCATCTTCCCAACCGCATATCACTGGTTTAAGGGGATCCGCTTCCCAACCAAAATTTTGGAATACCTCAAAAATACCATATCTCCTCCATGTTAATGAAATGTCCCGTTTATATTGATTATAAACGTTTCATATTAATTGATTTCGTTGCGAGGTTTTGACCTCTATATGAGACGTTTTTCAAAGACTGCATTAGATTTTAAAACAAAGCATAACCTTTAATTTATCGTTAAAGGTTTAAATATGATAATCAAAAGTATAGCATATTCACACGACCATTACATAATGGTTTACAATAATATTACACAACAACATATGTCTTCGAATGCAGTTTTTAAACAATATTATACAAGCATGGACTCAAAATCTTGTCCTTAATTTATAATGCAACAGCGGAAGCTCTTAACAATTACCTGAGAATAAACATGCTTAAAATGTCAACAAAAATGTTGGTGAGTTATAGGTTTAGCCTATATATTTATCAATTCATATTAATAGACCACAAGATTTCATATTTTCATTTCTTGTAAACATCATGCATAAAAATCATTCATATGGTGAACACCTGATAACCGACATTAACAAGATGCATATAAGAATATCCCCTATCATTCCGAGACATCCATCGGACATGATAAAAAAACATCGAAGTACTAAAGCATCCACAACCATGGATGGGGTTCGTTAGGCCCAATAGATCTATCTTTAGGATTCGCGTCAATTAATAGATCGGTTTACTAATTCTTAGGTTACCAAGTAAAAAGGGGCATATTCGGCTTCGATCATTCACCCATATAATGTAGTTTCATTTACTTGTATCTATTTCGTAAAACATTTATAAAACTGCATGTATTCTCATCCCAAAATATTAGATTTTAAAGTGGGACTATAACTCACTTTCACAGATTTTTACTTCGTCAGGAAGTAAGACTTGGCCACTAGTCGATTCGAGAACCTATAACAAATATGTACATATATATCAAAGTATGTTCAAAATATATTTACAACATTTTTAATACGTTTTACTGTTTTAAGTTTATAAAGTCAGCTGTCCTCGTTAGTAACCTACAACTAGTTGTCCACAGTTAGATGTACAGAAATAAATCGATATATATATTAGCTTGAATCAATCCACGACCCAGTGTATACACATCTCAGGCTAGATCACAACTCAAAGTATATATATTTTTAGAATCAACCTCAACCCTGTATAGCTAACTTCAACATTACTGCATATAGAGTGTCTATGGTTGTTCCAAATAATATATATACATGGGTCGATATGATATGTCAAAACATTTGCATACGTGTCTATGGTATCCCAAGATTACATAACATATTAGAATACATGTATAATATAATATGAGTTAGCTAGGATATGATTAATATAGATTTGTTACCAATTTTCACGTAGTTACAACAAGCAAAAAATATCCAATCTTGTTTTACCCATAACTTCTTTGTTTTAAATCTGTTTTAAGTGATTTAAGTTGCTATGGTTTCATATTGAACTTAAGTTTATGAATCTAAACAGAAAAAGTATAAGTTTATAGTCGGAAATACAGGTTACTAGTCATTTTTGTAAAGGTAGTCATTTCAGTTGAAAGAACGACGTCTAGATGACGATTTTGGAAAACATACTTCCACTTTGAGTTTAACCATGATTTTTGGATATAGTTTCATGTTCATAAGAAAAATCATTTTACCAGAAGAACAAATTTTAAATCAAAGTTTATCATAGTTTTTAATTAACTAACCCAAAACAGCCTGCGGTGTTACTAAGACGGCGTATATCCGGTTTTACGGTGTTTTTCGTATTTTCAGGTTTTAAATCATTAAGTTAGCATATCATATAAATATAGAACATGTGTTTAGTTGATTTTAAAAGTCAAGTTAGAAGGATTAACTTTTGTTTGCGAACAAGTTTAGAATTAACTAAACCATGTTCTAGTGATTACAAGTTTAAACCTTCGAATAAGGTAGTTTTATATATATGAATCGAATGATGTTATGAACATCATTACTACCTCAGGTTTTGTGGATAAACCTATTGGAAATGAGAAAAATAGATCTAGCTTTAAAGGATCCTTGGATGGCTTGAAAGTTCTTGAAGCAAAATCATGACACGAAAACAAGTTCAAGTAAGATTTCCACTCCAAATAAGATTGTTAAAGTTATAGAAATTGAATCAAAGTTTGAATATGAGTATTACCTTATAGAAAGATATCTTACTGTAAATAAGAAAGATTTCTTGAGGTCGGATGATCACTCAAAGTGGATTTGCAAGATTGGAAGTAAGCTAGCAAACTTGGAAGTGTTGTTGGTGTGTTCTTGAGTAGTTGTTTTATAACTTGGTTTATGTATGGATTTATGAACTAGATTGAGCTAGATTTTGATGAAGATGATGAAGAACACTTAGAACAATGGAAGAACACTTAGAACAATGGAAGAACACTTGAGAGAGAGTAGTTTGATGCATGTAAGTTGCAAAATCAAAGTGTTTATGGACACCCTCATTCACGTGAATATGGATCCATCATATAGGCTCCATTAGTTTGTAATTTTGTGAGATATTTCATACTATATGTTAAATGATGGTTCCCAAATGGTTAGGTGACTCACATGGGCTGCTAAGAGCTGATCATTGGAGTGTATATACCAATAGTAAATACATTTAGAAGCTGTGTATTGTACGAGTACAAATACGAGTGCATACGAGTAGAATTGTTGATGAAAATGAATGAGGATGTAATTGTAAGCATTTTTGTTAAGTAGAAGTACTTTGCTAAGTGTCTTGAAGTCTTTCAAAAGTGTATAAATATATATTAAAACACTACATGTATATACATTTTAACTGAGTCGTTAAGTCATCGTTAGTCGTTACATGCAAGTGTTGTTTTGAAACCTTTAAGTTAACGATCTTGTTATGTCGTTAATCCATTATTTATTATATCTAATGAGATATTAAATCATTACATTATCATGATATTATGATGTATTAATATATCTTAATATGATATATATACATTTAAATGTTGTTACAACGATAATCGTTACATGTATGTCTCGTTTCGAAATCCTTAAGTTAGTAGTCTTGTTTTTACATATGTAGTTCATTGTTAATATACTTAATGAGATACATACTTATCATAATATCATGTTAACTATATATATATCCATATATATGTCATCATATAGTTTTTACAAGTTTTAACGTTCGTGAATCGCCGGTCAACTTGGGTGGCCAATTGTTTATATGAAACATATTTCAATTAATCAAGTATTAATAAGTTTGATTGCTTAACATGTTGGAAACACTTAATCATGTAAATAACAATTTCATTTAATATATATAAACATGGAAAATTTCGGGTCACTACAGCACCTACACGTTAAATAAATTTTGTCTCGAAATTTTAAGCAGTTGGAGGTGTTGACGTATCTTCTGGAAATAAGTGCGGGTATTTCTTCTTCATCTGATCTTCTCGTTCCCAGGTGAACTCGGGTCCACTATGAGCATTCCATCGAACCTTAACAACTGGTATCTTGTTTTGCTTAAGTCTTTTAACCTCACGATCCATTATTTCGACGGGTTCTTCGATGAATTGAAGTTTTTCGTTGATTTGGATTTCGTCTAACGGAATAGTGAGATCTTCTTTAGCAAAACATTTCTTCAAATTTGAGACGTGGAAAGTGTTATGTACAGCCGCGAGTTGTTAAGGTAACTCAAGTCGGTAAGCTACTGGTCCGACACGATCAATAATCTTGAATGGTCCAGTATACCTTGGATTTAATTTTCCTCGTTTACCAAATCGAACAACACCTTTCCAAGGTGCAACTTTAAGCATGACCATCTCTCCAATTTCAAATTCTATATCTTTTCTTTTAATGTCAGCGTAGCTCTTTTGTCGACTTTGGGCGGTTTTCAACCGTTGTTGAATTTGGATGATCTTCTAGGTAGTTTCTTGTATTATCTCCGGACCCGTAATCTGTCTATCCCCCACTTCACTCCAATAAATCGGAGACCTGCACTTTCTACCATACAGTGCTTCAAACGGCACCATCTCAATGCTTAAATGGTAACTGTTGTTGTAGAAAAATTCTGCTAACGGAAGGTGTCGATCCCAACTGTTTCCGAAATCAATAACACATGCTCGTAGCATGTCTTCAAGCATTTGTATCGTCCTTTTGCTCTGCCCATCAGTTTTTGAATGATAGGCAGTACTCATGTCTAAACGAGTTCCTAATGCTTGCTGTAATGTCTGCCAGAATCTTGAAACAAATCTGCCATCCCTATCTGAGATAATAGAGACTGGTATTCCATGTCTGGAGACAACTTCCTTCAAGTATAATCGCACCAACTTCTCCATTTTATCATCTTCTCTCATTGGCAGAAAGTGTGCTGACTTGGTAAGACGATCGACTATTACCCAAATTGTATCATAACCAGTTGCAGTCCTTGGTAATTTAGTAATGAAATCAATGGTAATGTTTTCCCATTTCCATTCTGGGATTTCAGGTTGTTCAGCTTTGACCTTAGAACACGTCAAACATTCTCCTACGTATTTAGCAATATCGGCTTTCATACCTGGCCACCAAAAGTGTTTCTTGAGATCTTTGTACATCTTCCCCGCTCCAGGATGTATTGAATATCTGGTTTTATGTGCTTCCTTAAGTACCTTTTCTCTCACATCTACAAACTTTGGTACCCAAATTCTTTCAGCCCTATACCGGTTTTCGTCTTCTCGAATATTAAGATGTTTCTCCGATCCTTTAGGTATTTCATTCTTCAACTTTGCTTCTTTTACAACTCCCTACTGCGCCTCCTTTATTTGAGTAGTAAGGTTAGTACGAATAATTATATTCATAGCTTTTACCCGTATAGGTTATCTGTCCTTTCTACTCAAAGCGTCGGCTACCACATTTGCCTTCCCCGGGTGGTAACGAATCTCAAAGTCGTAATCATTCAACAATTCAATCCACCTGCACTGCCTCATGTTCAGTTGTTTCTGATTAAATATGTGTTGAAGACTTTTGTGGTCGGTATATATAATACTTTTGACCCCATATAAGTAGTGCCTCCAAGTCTTTAATGCAAAAACAACCGCACCTAATTCCAAATCATGCGTCGTATAATTCTGCTCGTGAATCTTCAATTGTCTAGACGCATAAGCAATTACCTTCGTTCGTTGCATTAATACACAACCGAGACCTTGCTTTGAGGCATCACAATATATTACAAAAGCATTATTCCCTTCAGGTAATGACAATATACGTGCCGTAGTTAACTTTTTCTTTAACAATTGAAACGCTTTCTCTTGTTAATCCTTCCATTCAAATTTCCTCCCTTTATGCATTAATGCAGTCAAGGGTTTTTCTATTCTGGAAAAATCTTGGATGAACCTTCTGTAGTAACCAGCTAGTCCTAAAAATTGGCGTATTTGCTTCGGAGTTTTCGGGGTTTTCCACTTTTCAACGGTTTCAATCTTTGCTGGATCCACTTGAATACCTTCTTTGTTCACTATGTGTCCGAGGAATTGAATTTCTTCCAACCAAAATGCACACTTTGAAAACTTAGCGTACAGTTTTTCTTTCCTTAACAACTCTAGCACTTTTCTCAAATGTTCTTCGTGCTCTTGGTCATTTTTTGAGTAAATAAGTATGTCATCGATGAAAACAATGACAAACTTTTCAAGGTATGGTCCACACACTCGGTTCATGAGGTCCATGAATACATCTGGTGCATTATTCAACCCAAACGGCATAACTATAAACTCGTAATGACCGTAACGCATCCTAAAAGCAGTCTTTGGAATATCATCCTCCTTCACCCGCATTTGATGATACCCAGAATGTAAATCAATCTTCGAATAAAATGATGAGCCTTGTAGTTGATCAAATAAGTCGTCGATTCTCGGTAGTGGGTAGCGGTTCTTGATAGTAAGTTTGTTCAACTCTCGGTAGTTGATACACAACCTAAATGTACCATCCTTCTTCTTAACAAACAAAACAGGAGCTCCCCACGGTGATGTGCTTGGTCGAATGAAACCACGCTCTAAAAGTTCTTGTAATTGGTTCTGAAGTTCCTTCATTTCGCTGGGTGCGAGTCTGTATGGGGCACGAGCTATTGGTGTAGCTCCCGGTACAAGGTCTATTTAAAATTCAACGGATCGGTGTGGAGGTAGTCCCGGTAATTCTTTCAAAAATACATCGGGAAATTCTTTTGCGATGGGAACATTATTGATGTTCTTTTCTTCGAAATTGACTTTTTTGACGTGTGCTAGCACAGCATAGCAACCTCTTCTTATTAATTTTTGCGCCTTCAGGTTACTAATAAGATTTAACTTCGCGTTGCTCTTTTCTCCGTATACCATTAAGGGTTTTCTTTTTTCTCGTATAATGCGAATTGCATTTTTGTAACAAACGATCTCTGCTTTTACTTCTTTTAACCAGTCCATACCGATTATCACATCAAAACTCCCTAACGCTACTGGTATCAAGTCAATCTTAAATGTTTCGCTAACCAGTTTAATTTCTCGATTCCGACATATATTATCTGCTGTAATTAATTTACAGTTTGATAATTCGAGTAAAAATTTATTATCCAAGGGCGTCGGTGAGCAACTTTGTTTAGCACAAAAATCTCTACGCATATAGTTTCTATCCGCACCCGAATCAAATAAAACATAAGCAGATTTATTATCAATAAGAAACGTACCTGTAACAAGCTCCAGGTCTTCCTGCGCTTCTGCCGTATTAATATTGAAAACTCTTCCGCGGCCCTGCCCACTAGTATTCCCCTGATTCAGGCAATTTCTACTAATGTGGCCCGGTTTTCCACATGCAAAGCAAACTATGGCGTCATTATCTATTCCGACATTGATAATGCTAAAAACGAACATATATTTCATAGCATTATCCTTCAAGAAAGATAAGCTTTTGGTTGCAATTGTTCTATTTACAAGTGATATTCGTTTAAATAATAAAAGGTGAAGACAAAAGACAGATTCGACGATTTGAAGACGCAAACGACCAAAAAGCTAAAAAGTACAAAGTACAATCTAAGTGGTTCAATTTATTGATGAGAAACGTCTCAAAATTACAAAAGTACAAGTCACAAAATGCAAAGTACAAGATATTAAATAGTACGCAAGGACGTTCGAAAATTCGGAACCGAGACATGAACCAACTATCAACGCGCGACGCAACGGACCTAAAATTACGAGTCAACTATGCACAAGAATATAATATAATATATATATAATTATATAAAATTATATATATTATATTATATATTATTAAATAAAACGTCGGCAAATATGAAAACAAAAGTATGTGACCTGTACAAGGCGTCCATACGATCGCATGGCCAGAAGGCACAAAACTCATGCACTCGCATGAGTTACTGTAGCAGGCCAAGTTCTATAAAAAGTCAGTTTGTCGGACGAGTTATACACAATATAATTCAATCTCTCTCACTCTCAAATATATATTTATATTTATATTTTAATTATAATTTTAATATTAAAGTTTAATAATAATAAGGTTATAGTGGTGAATGTTGTAAGTGTGTAAGTCGAAATTCTGTCCGTATAACGCTACGCTATTAATACTCATTGTAAGTTATGTTCAACCTTTTTAAATTAATGTCTCGTAGCTAAGTTATTATTATGCTTATTTAAATCGAAGTAATCGTGATGTTGGATTAAATATTAAAGACGGGGTTATTGGGCTTTGTACCATAATTGGGGTTTGGACAAAAGACTGACACTTGTAAAAATTGGACTATGGACTATTTATTGACTTTATATTTGTTTAACTGTATAATAGTTCGTTAATTTAATATAGAGATTTACAATTTGACGTATCTATAAATAACCATATACACTCGATTGGACACGATGTGTGGGATATTTATAAATACTAATAATCGTTCATTTGACCGGACACGGGAATGGATTAATAGTCAATGGATTCATTAAAACAGGGTGAATTATGTACAAGGACACTTGGCGTAATTGATAATAAAGTATTAAAACCTTGGATTGCACACAGTCGATAACCTGGTGTAATCATTAACAATGTATTAAAATCTTATTACAGTTTAAGTCCCTAATTAGTTGAAATATTTGACTTCGGGTATAAGGATAATTTGACGAGGACACTCGCACTTTATATTTATGACTGATGGACTGTTATGGACAAAAACCAGACGAACATATTGAATAATCCAGGACAAAGGACAATTAACCCATGGTAATAAATTAAAATCAATACGTCAAACATCATGATTACGGAAGTTTAAATAAGCATAATTCCTTTATTTTATATCTTATCGTATTTTTTAATTACCGTACTTTTAATTATCGCAATTTTAATTACCGTCATTTTATTTATCGCATTTTAATTTATCGCACTTTAATTATCGTCATTTACTTTACGCTTTAAATTAAGTTATATTTATATTTGATATTTTACATTAGGTTTTAATTGTGACTTAAGACATAAAATCGACAAACCAGTCATTAAACGGTAAAACCCCCTTTTTATAATAATAATAATATTACAAATATAGTTTTAAAAATATAGCGTTAAACTTGGCTAGTTCCCTGTGGATGAACCGGACTTACTAAAAACTACACTACTCTACGATTAGGTACACTGCCTATAAGTATTGTAGCAAGATTTAAGTATATCCCATATATATAAATAAATAAAACTTGTGTAAATTGTATCGTATTTCGTAGTAAAATATAATATTATTTCGTACACCTCAGCTCGCACATCAAGTTTTTGGTGCCGCTGCAGGGGAAACTTAACGCCGAAGCGAAATGCTATTTTCTAAAAAAAAAAATTTATTAAGTTTTAATTTATTGTCATAAAAATACGTTTTAAATATTAAAAATAAAAATTTAAAACATAAAAAAAAGATTAAAAAGAAAATATATATTTTATAAAGTATAAAAGTATTTTTTTTAGATCTTAAAAATATAAGTGTATTTTAATTACTTATTTTAAATTTTGTAAAATTATAAAGTAAAAAAAAAAAAACTGAACCTGTAATTTTTCGACCGGCATTTGATCTGAACCTGCACTCCTTGCGATCGCATGAGAGTGAAGGCATAAACCCATGCGACTGCATGGCTTATTCTGACACGCCTGGTCTGATCATAGTACAGCATTAATTACGGAATATTATTAATTATTACTATTATTTAACCTAATTAGGGTGTAATTAATTAATTAGTTTTTAATATTAGTTTTAGTTTTATTATTTAATTTGTAATATTAAGTTCTAATTAGTTTTATTAATATATAAAATTAATACTTTTTAAAAAAAAATAATATAAAAATAATATTTTTATAAAAATTCTACTTTTATAACTTTAAGTTTTATTTCTATATTTCGTATTTTTATAGTTTAATTCGTAATTTGTAATTTATCGTTCGTAATTAGATTTAAGACTAGTATTTTGCAGTAGTTACTTTATTTCTAGATTTTTAGGCTTTGCCGTAAAATTCCTTAAGTGCTTTTTCTTTAGACTAAGATTTAGGTGCTTTAGAATTTTGCGACGCCATTTTAAGATTTTGGTACTTTTTAAGTTATTGCCGTTTTGAATTTAGAATTCCTTTAAGCTTTAATACCTTTAGACGTAAGTTTTAATTTTTAGTTTTTTTTAGACTTTTAAGTTTCAACGCTGCATTTTCTTATTTTTCGATGCTTATTTTTTGACCTTTTATTTTTCGACGTTTTTTGACGCACTCTTTTTCTTTCTTATTTCTCGACGCTCTAGTTTTTAGGACTGATGTCGTAGGGGGTGTATACAAAATAGTATTAAATTTTTGCAGGAAATACTATTAAATACGATACATTTTTACACAAGATATTTATTTATTTAGAGAACGGATATACTTAAACCTTGCTACAACACTTATAGGCAGTGTACCTAATCGTACAGTAGTGTAGTTTTTAGTAAGTCCGGTTCGTTCCACAGGGAATCTTTTTTAAACAAAGCTCAACGCTATATTAGTTTACTTTTATAAAAATACAAACATATATATAAGTAATATTATTATTATAAAGGGGGGGGTTTTTACCGTTTAATGACCGGTTTATCGATTTTAAAACTTTAGTCGCAGTTAAAACCTAATGTAAAATATTAAATAAATAAAAGACTTAAATTAAAACGTAAAGTAAATAACGATAATGAAATTGCGAATAATAAAAGTGCGATAAAATAAAATAAACTTGCGATAATTAAAAAGTACGATAATTAAAAGTGCGATTAAATAACAATAAATAAAAGTGCGATAATTAGAAGTGCAATTAAATATAAAATAAAGGAAATTAAATATGAAATAAAAGAATTATGCTTATTTAAACTTCCGTAATCATGATGTTTGACGTGTTGATTTTTGTTTTATGCCCATGGGTTAATTGTCCTTTGTCCTGGATTATTTAATATGTCCGTCTGGTTTTTGTCCATAACAGTCCATCAGTCATAAATATAAAGTGCGAGTGTCCTCATCAAATTATTCTTATACCCGAAGTTAAATATTCCAACTAATTGGGGATTCAAATTGTAACAAGGTTTTAATACTTTGTTTAATGAATACACCAGGTTATCAACTGCGTGTAAACCAAGGTTTTACTAATTTGTTAACAATTACACCAATTACCCTTGAATGTAATTTCACCCATGTTTTAATTATTCTAGTGGCTATTAATCCATTCCTGTGTCCGATTAAATGAATGATTATTCGTTCATATAAATACCCCGCCCATCGTGTCCGATCGAGTGTATATGGTAATTTATAAGGACGCCCAATTGTAAATATTTATATTAACATTAACAAACTATCATTTAGTTAAACAAATATAAAGCCCATTAATAGCCCATAATCTAATTTCCACAAGTGTCGTTCTTTTGTCCAAACCCCAATTATGGTACAAAGCCCAATTACCCAATTTTAGTAATTAGCCCAACATCATGATTACTTCGGATTAAATAAGCATAATAATAACTTAGCTACGAGACATTAATATAAAAAGGTTGAACATAACTTACAATGATTAAAAAATAGCGTAGCGTTACACGGACAGAATTTCGACTTACACCCTTACAACATTCGCTAACATACCCTTATTATTAGAATTATAATTAAAATTAAAATATAAATTATAAATATATATATATATTTTACATATGAGGAGAAGAAGAAAAAGATGATGAAAATGCGATCAAAATTCGGTTGGCTTTATAGGCAGTTTTTCATTTTGGGGCTCCGCGACTCGCGGCCATTTTGGCCTTCAAACTCCGCGAGTCGCGGAGAATGAAAATACAGCTCACATCTTTGGAGTCTTTCTCTGCCGACGGTTTTTATTTATAAATATAATATATATATATATAATTAATATAATTAATTATATATTATATTATATTTATATACATAGTTAACTTGTAATTTTTAGTCCGTTGCGTCGAGCGTTGAGAGTTGACTCTGGTCCCGGTTCCGGATTTTCGAACGTCCTTGCGTACAATTTTATATTTTGTACTTTGCGTTTTGAATCTTGTACTCTTGTAATTTCGAGACGTTTCTTATCAATAATTGGAACCTCTTTGATTGTCTTTTGTACTTTTGAGCTTTTTGGTCGTTTGCGTCTTCAATTCGTCGAATCTGTCTTTTGTCTTCACCTTTTATTATTTAAACGAATATCACTTGTAAATAGAACAATTGCAACTAAAAGCTTGTCTTTCTTGAGGAATAATGCTATGAAATATATGTTCGTTTTTAGCATTATCAAATATTCCCACACTTGAGCGTTGCTTGTCCTCAAGCAATATCGTCTTGAAATACTAGAATCACTTCTTTATTCTTCACACTTTGTACATCAGTGATTTCTATACGGCGGTATAAACAATGGTAGTAACGATATGGTTTACAGTCCCACATGACTATAAAAAATTAGATCCATTAAGGAAATTGGATCTTTATGAAAACATTTGATCTTTTGAAAATTAAATCTAGTTTTTACCCTAGATAAGTTTTCCGGGATAACCCTTTACCGGTGTTTGCAAAATATTTTTGTGGGTTTGGTGGGTTTCAGATTTGAAAATTTTAGCTCAAAACTTATGGTTTTGTGTCACCCACTTGCTAACCTTGTATTTGGAAAGCAACACGTCCAGTTTACTTGTCCCGTATATTACCTTTCGGTAAACTACCATCCGGTTGTAAAGGAAAGCGTTGAACAAGCAACTGTTAAGGCAATGTCCCCTGACATGCTTTTAATTATAGTTTATAACGTGTCGGACGCAATTACTATCCTTGGTAGGATCAATAGTAAAGCTCACCCTCATAATTTTTCAGTATGGCACAAGGTCCTGTCTTTGACCATGCTATGCAACCACCGTTCTTACGGTTGACACCCGTTTTAGTTCAGGTGACCTAATGAATTCCAGGTGAATTCCTAGGATTTTACGTTCAATGGTAATGAACGCATTGAAAATAGGGTTTTCAGAAAACAAATCGGTTTGTAATTTTGATCAAAATATTTTCTCGTTTAAGCTCGAGTTTAGATATCATCGAATTCCATGAGTTTGTAATTCTCAATCTTTAAGGTCAATCTCTAGGATTGAGTAATATCAGGCTTAAAAGCTGATTTTTGATCTTTTAAGGAGATTATCCTTTCTGGGGATCTGATTCATTAGTCTTATCAAGCTAATTTGCATGGTGCCCCCCAATTGTACGAGATAAATCCTTCTCATGGTTAGGATAAATCTGACCACTTGGCGACCCTGTTTAATGCTGAGGTCCGTGGATTTCCTGCTGATTTTAGTGATGACTTTTCTAGATTTTTCGTCAACCTACAGCTGGTCTGGACGACAACTTCATGACCTAAATCAAGAAGCGCGTGTCTTTTTCGGAAGACTTTACTTCCTTTTAATGATGGAATTGATTCATCGTGTAGATCCATCTCTTCTTTTCTTTTATCGGGTAAAACAGTTTGGTTTAGTCCAAAGCAAAAGTATTTTCAGTTATTTGTTACAGATATATGTGACATATGTTTAAGATAACTTGGTAAATTTTCCCACACTTGGCTTTTATTTTCCTTTTTATCGTCCTCTATTCCATTTTAAATGAATTTTAACATTTTAGTTTGTTTCTCAATTTATGTCCTTTCCGAGGTAACAATAATTTCGGTGTTAAAACCTAGTTTTATCGTTCATAAATATGTATACACATGATTTTTAGTTCATTTAATTGAAAATTTTGAAAATTTTTACTAGAATTGGGTAATCAGTATATAAGACTAGGGCTGTTCTTTTTTATCAGAGAGCACTAGATTCTAATACAACTACTGCTTTACTAGTATTTTTAATGGTAACCAAGTGTTTAAGATAAAAATTTTAAAATCCGAAAGAATTTAACCCCTTCCCACACTTAAGATCTTGCAATGCCCTCATTTGCAAGAAATCAGTAACAATTTAAATTATTGAGGGTGATTTGTGTGAAAATGATTAAATTTTTACCAAAGTTTCCAAATATATTGGCGTTTGTTTGCTGAATGATAAATGGTGCACATCATTTGTTCATTCCGTCTTGTTGTTATTTCACATATATCTTGTCGTCAAAATTTGTTGCTTTTGCTGAACTTAATGCCAGTCTTTGAAAATGCGTTGTTTTACCCTGTTGTGTACATAAGATAAACTGCAAACATATATACATATTTTTGAAGCTTGGTATATTACCCCACATTCTAAAATTATTAAAATCTAAGAATAAAAGTTAGATAATTATAAAAATGATTACAATATTAACAAAAGTATTAAACGTATCAATAATTACAAATTACAAAAAAAAAAAAAACTAAGTATACTAGGGATGATACTGGTACCAATAGGGGTTCCAGGCATAACCATAGGTGCTATAGAATGCTTCGGCAGGGTCATACGTAGGATACGGTGGCTGCATCTCTATAGACCAGGGAGGGAAGATGGGTTTCGGTGTAGGAATATAGTTTCTACCTATATGTTGGCAATGAGCTATGATTTGGTTCTGATGAACTTGCCAATCTTCAAATGCTCTCTGTCTAGCATTTTCGTATTCCTGAGAAGCTATAAACCTTTGCATTTCTTGCATCTCATTCCCCCCTCCTACATTACCTTGCTGTTGGTTTCTCTCCACCTGTGGATGTCTACCATGGTATCGTACTGCGGCGTTATTTCGCCTCTTCAAAACTTTCGCACCATGGTATACATTTAAACCTATAGTATCGCGGGGTTCTGGTTCTTCTACCAATAATCCCCCCCGACTTATATCCACACCGAGATATTCACCAATCAAAGTAATAAAAATACCACCTCCTATTATGCTATGTGGTCGCATCCCCCGAACCATAGCTGATAAATAATAACCCACACAATACGGTATACTTACAGCGCTTTGTGGGTCTCGAATACACATATGGTAAAACAAATCCTGTTCATTTACTTTTTCCTTGTTCTTACCCCTTTGTGTAATCGAATTAGCTAAAAACCTATGTATCACTCTTAATTCGGCTCTATCTATATCCAAATAAGAGTAATTTCCCCCTTTGAAACGGTGATCGCTTGTCATTTGACTCCACACACCGTGTGTATCAAAATTTTCATCTATCTTTCTACCGTTTAGTATCAACCCTCTACAATCGACAGATGCTAACTCCTCAGGCGTATATATACGTAAAGCCTGAGCCATGTCCAGTAAAGACATGTGGCGCATCGAACCGCCTAACAAAAATCTAATAAAAGAACGATCGGTTAAACTAGCTACCCGATCATTCAACTCTATACTACATAACAATTCTTCACACCATACTTTATATACAGGTCTACGCATGGTGAATAAACGTACCCAGTCATTAAAAGAAGAATTACCATACCTCTGTACAAGTAATTCCCTAATTGGCCCGGCCAATTCTACAGCTTCTAAGGGTCCCCATTCTATGACCCTCGGTACTTCAACAACCTTAGAATGAAGAGTATACAAACCCCTTTGGTATTTTGGATAATATATCCAAAGTCTGTCAAATCTCAGGTTCGGGTGCAACTCTTCCAAGTGCATATCAGAAAAGGTCATGACTGGATGAGGTATATCCTGCTTGTAGTAGTTATCCACCTCCTGTTGTTCCAAATTCTCAGCAGGAGCATTGCGGGCTTGGGATGAAGATTCACCCCTTTCAGTCTGCAAAACACATCAAACACAAATTTTGTGCATCCAAATATGCATTAGTGTCAGCAAAATCATCAATCAAAATAATTACAATGACATTATCAATTTATATCAAACTTAAGCTTATTTTCATATTTTCATCAAATCTACACTTTTTCAAATAAGCATATACGAAAATGTTCGCCAAGTTCATAAGCATTCAACTCAAATAACATGTCAAAATAATCATTACTAGCAATTAAACAAGTCTCAAATGACATTATCTTTCAAAAATCAAGTTCATGAATTTTAGACTTGAAAAAGTCCACTTTAATTCTCAAAATCATGTTTAGGCTCAAAGTTTGGATCATTTAACTACCTAGACATGTTACACTACTCAATTTAGCAACAATTCATGACAAAAATCGGCCATAACCTGTTTATATCAAAAAGCCCCAAATTTGCTCAAGAACACAAACCCTAGATTACTCAAAATTTGAAGTTTAAGGCTTCTAATCATGTTAAACAGCATCAATCTAGGTTATACAAGCATAATACATAACAATTTAAGCCTAATTACACTAAAAAGCATCAAAATCAAATTGGGGAAAAATTTGCTCAAGAACACCAAATTTCGGATTAAATGGTGTTTAGGTGTAGAAATTTACCGTTTTTCTTGAGTAATTCCTAGATAGCATCCTTCTCAACATGATTTTAGTAAAAGATTTGGTGATTAACAGTGAAAAATTGTGATTTTGGGGTGTATTTTTCGGGTTTTTTCGTGGGTATTTCGCTGTGTTTTTGAGTTTTGGGTTGTGTGGACTGAAACTGATCGTTCAGCTCTTTTTATTTTTTTTCTGATTTTCGGTCCCTCCGCGACTCGCGGTGAATAACCCTTCAAACTCCGCGAGTCGCGGAGTTTGATATTTTTTATTTTTTTTTTATAATCATTAACTTATAAAACAATTAAGTACTTAATTTTAAAATTTTGTTTCCCTTGTTATTTAGGACGAGGTCGTTTCGGATCGATGTCCTAGTCCGTCCCTCGACAAAATTTTAAAATTTGTCTTTTTGTAGCGATTGTTTTAAAAGCTAAGATTTTTGGGTTTTTTCAATGTTTTTGGCATACTTTAATTCAATAAGATTAAAAATAATGATAATAAAAGTTCTCGTCCCTCTCTCGGGTAAAGCAATTTCGGTTCAAAGACCTAGTCTTCAACTTACGACGAATTTTAAAAATCATATTCTTAACTTAATGAGATAAAGTAAATTTTTGTTTTTAAATTCACACAACTTAAATATAAAGTTCAAAATTAATATTAAAAATTCACACCAAACTTAAAATTTGAAATGCATAAAATTAAAAATTCATATTATAAATTCACACCAAACTTATATTAATTTTTCAAATATTTACAATTTTAAATATATTGTTTTTACAAAGTTTTCAATATTAATTTAAGATTTAAATATTAATTTTAAAAACATGGTAAAAATAAAATTAAAATTTTTTTTGTCTTTTTATCCCACTTTAATCAATCAAATATTATCAAAAATATGCGCCCCTCTTTTCGGTAAAGTAATTTCGGTTCCAAGACCTAATTTAACTCATGACGAATTTTTGAAATATTTTGGGTTGATTGATTAAAGATATTTATACCTTAAGAATAAACGTTAAATTTCGCAGTGATGTAATAAATTTTTGAATGATATCAATAATTTCGGTCGCCAAACCTAATTTTATTCAATACCAATTTAATACTTTTTAGCGAACAAATTAGCATTTATTATCAAAAGGTTAAAAATAAAAATAAAAATAAAAACTGTACAGACATACCTGTGAAATAGATTTCTTAGTTATATGATCTATCCCATTCATAAGATAGTCAGTTTAATTGGTTCTCCATGGCTACATAGGCATAACCTCGAGCATTCAGTGTCTTTTCTTCTAAACATATGAACGGTCCGTCTCTGCATAAAGTAACAAATTCGGTATTTGAATAGGTTTGATTATTTGAACATTTACCTCCATGTGACCATTTTCCGCATTTGTGACATCTTTCTAGGTGTCGTGCTCTTCTTTTTGCTGCGGATTTTGATTTTCCTTTACCAAATTGTAACTTATTATCTTCGCATCTGGATTCTTTTCTAACTCCGTCCATTCTTTCTCTGATTACTGATACTATTTCACTCGGTAGTATGTCATTATTACGTTTAGTGATCAAAGCGTGTAGCATTAGACCATGGTTTAGTTCACAGGCAGTCTTCATTTTGTAAAAACCTAAAAAAAATAAAAATTCAGAATGGGGGAAGAAGACTAGTTCTTTAGGGTCTGCTAGGGAAAGACCATTCGGGTTCCATTTTCGAGAACTACACGAAAACAGACAATCTAACTCTATTAGAAATACATATTATCCTTTAAAGACTTGATTCTCCCCACACTTAGTTAGCTGTGGTGTCGAAATTGTGATTAACTTCGTTGTCGACTTCCATCGGACCATGTATGTAATGTTTAACTCTGTGACCATTAACTTTAAATTCAATCCCATTTGAATTTATTAATTCTATCGTTCCGTATGGGAAAACTCTTTTGACTATGAATGGTCCAGACCATCTTGATTTCAATTTTCCAGGAAATAGCTTGAATCGTGAATTGAAAAGAAGAACTCTGTCTCCTTCTTTAAATTCTTTTGAACTTCTGATTCTTTTATCATGCCATTTCTTCGTTCTTTCTTTATAGATTAACGAATTTTCGTATGCTTCATGTCTTAATTCTTCTAATTCGTTTAGTTGACTTAATCGTAGACGTTCGGCTTCATGTAAATCAAGATTACATGTCTTCAAAGCCCAAAATGCTTTGTGTTCAATTTCTACTGGAAGATGACATGCTTTTCCATAAACAAGTCTAAAAGGTGTGGTTCCAATTGGAGTTTTGTAGGCTGTTCTAAAAGCCCAGAGTGCATCCTCCAATTTAATGGACCATTCCTTCGGATTTGATCCTACGGTTTTCTCTAGAATACGTTTTAAAGCTCGGTTGGTATTTTCAACTTGTCCACTTGTTTGTGGATGATATGCGGTGGAGATTTTATGAGTTACTCCATAACGTTTGAGAACTTTCTCAAGTTGATTATTACAAAAATGAGTTCCCCGATCACTTATTAAAGCTTTCGGTGCTCCAAACCTTGCAAAAAGACGTTTTAAAAAATTGACTACAACTCGTGCATCGTTAGTTGGGAGAGCTTGTGCTTCCGCCCATTTAGATACATAATCAATGGCTACGAGTATATATAGATTATTATAAGATTTTGGAAATGGACCCATAAAGTCAATACCCCAAATGTCAAATACTTCACATACTTGGATGACATTTTGTGGCATTTCATCACGTTGACTTATTTTTCCGGCCCTTTGACAAGCATCACAGGATTTGCAAAGAAGGTGTGCATCTTTGTAAATTGTAGGCCAATAGAATCCAGCTTCATAAACTTTTCTTGCTGTTAGTTGAGGCCCATAATGCCCTCCTGTTGGTCCTGTGTGACAATGGTTTAAAATTTTACTAGCTTCATCTCCAAATACACATCGGCGTATTATTCCATCGGGACAACTTTTAAACAGATGTGGATCTTCCCAGAAATAGTGTTTTATATCACTGAAGAATTTCTTTCTTCTTTGGTACGATAATCCTTTTTCAAGGAATCCACAAACTAAATAGTTTGCATAGTCTGCAAACCATGGGATTTCTTTATAATCTATCTTCAATAGATATTCATCAGGAAAGTTGTCTTGTATGGCCGATTCATTTAGAACTTCTAATTCGGGATTTTCAAGACGAGAAAGATGATCAGCGGCGAGATTTTCTGCTCCTCTTTTATCTCGGATTTCAATATCAAACTCTTGTAAGAGTAAGATCCAACGGATTAATCTTGGTTTAGCATCTTGTTTTGAAAATAGGTATCTAAGAGCAGAATGGTCAGTATAGACCACCGTTTTTGCTAGAACGAGATATGATCGAAATTTGTCAAAAGCAAAGACAATAGCAAGGAGTTCTTTTTCAGTAGTTGTATAGTTCGTTTGTGCTCCTTGTAATGTCTTACTAGCATAATATATTGGTTGAAATCGTTTTTCAATCCTTTGTCCTAAAACGGCTCCCATTGCAAAATCACTTGCATCGCACATTAGTTCAAATGGTAGATTCCAATTTGGTGTTATCATGATCGGTGCATTAGTGAGTTTCCCTTTAAGAATATTAAAAGATTTGATACACTCATCTGAAAAGATGAATGGAGCATCCTTTTCTAGGAGTTTATTCATAGGAGTGGCAATTTTAGAAAAATCTTTTATGAAACGTCGGTAAAAACCGGCATGCCCTAGAAAACTCCTAACTCCTCTAACATTGGTGGGATGTGGAAGTTTAGCAATTACATCTACTTTAGCTCTATCCACTTCAATTCCTTCTTTTGAAATTTTATGTCCAAGAACGATGCCTTCTTTAACCATGAAATGGCATTTCTCCCAATTAAGTACTAGATTTGATTTTTCGCATCTAATTAGCATTCGTTCCAGATTAACTAGACATGATTTAAATGTATCACCGAAGACTGAAAAGTCATCCATGAATACTTCCATGCATTCTTCTATCATGTCGTGAAAAATCGCTATCATACACCTTTGAAAGGTTGCAGGGGCGTTACAAAGTCCAAATGGCATGCGTTTGTAAGCAAAAGTACCATAAGGGCACGTGAATGTAGTTTTCTCTTGATCTTCGGGTGCTATTGGAATTTGAAAATATCCGGAAAATCCATCTAGAAAACAATAGTAACTATTTCCGGCTAATCTTTCCAACATTTGATCTATGAAAGGTAAGGGAAAGTGATCTTTTCTGGTGGCGTCATTTAATTTTCTATAATCAATACATACACGCCATCCTGTTACAGTCCTAGTAGGAATAAGCTCATTTTTCTCATTTGTAATGACAGTCATGCCACCCTTCTTAGGCACGCATTGAACTGGGCTTACCCATGGACTATCAGAAATTGGATATATCAAACCTGCATCTAGCAGTTTAATAATCTCTTTCTTAACTACATCTTGCATATTAGGATTTAGTCTTCGTTGGCGTTGCACATACGTTTTATGACCTTCTTCTATAAGGATTTTATGTGTGCAATACGAAGGACTTATTCCTTTAATATCATGAATCTTCCATGCAATGGCTGGTTTATGAGCTTTCAACACAGAAATGAGTTGTGATTTCTCATTTTCAGTAAGAGAAGACGATATTATTACAGGTAATTCAGATTCACCATGTAAATAAGCGTATTCCAAATGTTTTGGAAGTGGCTTTAACTCTAATTTCGGAGGTTCTTCTATCGATGATTTGTATCGATATCTGTCTTCTTCTTTTAGCATTTGAATTTCTTCTGTTGTTGGTTCATATCCATTAGCTATAAGTGTAGCTAACATTTCAGCTTCATCAATTGGTTCATTACCTTCTCCTAAAGAACATTCTCCTGTTCCTTGTAATTCTGGAAATTCTTCTAATAATTCTGCATGTGCATCTATAGTTTGAATATAATAACATGTATCATCTGCAGATTGTGGTTGTTGCATTGCTCTATCAACTGAAAAGGTAACACTCTCATCCTCTATACTTAGGGTCAGTTTCTTACCGAACACGTCTATCATTGCTTTAGCCGTGTTTAAGAATGGTCTTCCTAATATGAGAGGAACTTGAGAATCTTCTTCCATGTCCAGAACAACAAAATCTACTGGAAATACTAAAGTACCAACTTTAACTAGCATGTTCTCCATTATCCCTCTAGGATATTTTATTGATCTATCGGCTAATTGTATGCTTATTCTGGTTGGTTTCAATTCTCCAAGGTCTAGTTTAGCGTATAGTGAATACGGCATTAAATTTATACTAGCACCTAAGTCTGCCAATGCTTCTATTGAACTAAGACTACCCAGAAAACATGGAATTATGAAACTCCCTGGATCAGATAATTTTTCTGGTATCTTATTCAACAGCACTGCTGAACAATTAGCATTCATAGTAACAGCCGAGAGTTCTTCCATTTTCTTTCTATTTGAGATTAGATCTTTCAAGAATTTAGCATATCTAGGCATTCCTGAAATCACATCAATGAAAGGAAGATTTACATTTATCTGTTTAAACATATCCAAGAATTTGGATTGCTCGGCTTCAAGTTTCTCTTTCTTCATTTTACTCGGGTAAGGAAGTGGTGGTTGATATGGTTTAACATAAGGTTTATCCTTAACCGTGTTATCTTCATTAACCTTTTCAACTACCGGTTCTTTTTCCTTATCTTGATCAGGTTGTGGTTCTTGTGGAGTAGGAATGGCTTCATCAGAAGTTACAGGTATTTCAGGTGGTTTAAGTGTTGTGCCACTTCTTGTGGTAATGGCTTTAGCTGTTTCACTCCGGGGGTTAGCATTTGTATCACTAGGTAGACTTCCCGGTTTTCTTTCACCTATTAACCTTGCTAGGTTACTTACTTCTTGTTCCAGATTTTGAATAGAAGCTTGTTGATTTCTAAATTCTTGAGCATTTTGTTCATTAGTTTGTTTCTGAGATGTGAAAAACTGCGTTTGAGTTTCAACTAGCTTTGGCATCATATCTTCTAAATTCGGCTTTTTATCATCGGTTTGTTGTGGTGGTTTGTTTTGAAAATTAGGTCTTTGCTGATTATAAGTATTATTGGATACTTGTTGATTGCTAGGACCTTGTTGGTTGTTGTATGGAATATTTCTGTTGTAATTCTGATTTTGATTGTAAATCGGTCTTGGCGGTTGATAATTATTCTGATAATTATTTCCAGGCCTTTGGTTTATGTATGAAATATTCTCTCTTTGTTCCATTGTTAATTCAATACTGAGACAATCTTTTGTCAAATGTGGTCCTCCACACTGCTCACAACTAATTCGTATTGAGTGAATATCCTTAGTCATCTTTTCCATTCATCTTTCCACAGCATCTATCTTTGCGGAAATGGAATCTAAGTCATGGCTAGAATCGGCTCTAGCTGCTTTAGATGATCTAACGATGTCTTTTTCTTGGTGCCACTCATGTGAGTGGGAAGCAGTGTTATCAATAATTTTGTAAGCATCAGTTTCGGTTTTCTTCATAATAGAACCACCAGCTGCTATATCTATGTCTTTCCTTGTAGTGATGTCGCATCCTTGGTAGAATATTTGTACTATTTGACAGGTGTCTAAACCATGTTGCGGACATCCTCTTAACAATTTTCCATATCTTGTCCATGCCTCATATAGAGTTTCATTTGGCTTCTGTGTGAACGTAACAATTTCTGCTTGAAGTCTTACGGCTTTAGATGCAGGAAAGAATTGTTTAAGAAATTTGTCAACTAAAACATCCCATGTATCAATCGCCCCTTCAGGTAACGATTCCAACCAATCTTTGGCTTCTCCCTTTAAAGTCCAGGGAAATAACATGAGATATATCTGTTCATCCTCCACTTCTCGGATTTTAAATAGTGTGCAGATCCTATTAAAGGTACGTAGATGTTCATTTGGATCTTCCTTCGGCGCACCACTAAATTGGCATTGATTAGTCACCATGTGTAGAATTTGTCCTTTGATTTCATAATCTGGCGCATTAATGTCTGGATGATTAATTGCGTGACCTTGGCCAGTGCATTTAGCTCTCATTCGGTCTTCCATACTTAAAGGTTCCAGATTCTCCATAATTGAATTTGTTGAATCGGAATCACTAGATGATTCCGATTTAATGGTTCGTTCCTCAATAATACTTGTTTGAATGATTGGTGGCTCCGGAGGAAAGTTTAATGGTTCAGGATCTACGAACCGTTCCTGAATATTTTCCGGATTCTCAATTGTGAGGTCGGGTTCAAAAAATGGATTATCGGAAATTTGAACTGAAGTACTTGGTCGACTGGATGACGATTCTAAAGAAAAATCAACGGCGGTTATATTTGCTAAATGTCTTGATCTAGTTACAGGTGGTGAACGTACAAAAGGTGGTGATCGTCTTGCTCGGTGCATTCACTGAATATCCTATTAGTTTTAAAAAGGAAAGAAAAATTATAATAAGTTATCCAATTAATAGACTTTTCTGATTTTGCCCACGTTTCGAATAGCCAAAAGATGCAGCAGAGGGGCAGGATTCGTTTGGTCTCAATATAATTGAGGACTGTTTGGCTCCAATAACCCGGTCCACGTACAAATCCAACTATTACTACGAACCAGAAAATTTTGATGTCTATTAATTTAACCACTTAAAATAAATTTTCGTAATTTTAAGAAATTTAGATAAGTAGTAGAATAAAAATCTATGTCCTAAAAACTAGAATAGCGAGAAATAAGAAAGAAAAAGAGTTCATCGAAAAAGGTCGAAAAAGAAAAATGGTTGAAAAATAAAAGGTGACGGAAAAATAAAAGAAACTTATAAAAACTTAAAAATACTTGACTAACCTAACCTTATTACTACAACTAACTTAAAATTATAATCGCAAATTGATATTACTAATTGAAATGATAATTGATACATAGGTAAAAGTCGTCTAAAAATATTAAAGCTTACAGGAAAAACTAAATCCCAATGGAAATAACTTAAAAAGAAACTAAAACTTAAAAAGGCGTAGCAAAATTCTAAAGTACCTAAATCTTAGTCTAAAGAAAAAGCACTTAAGGAATTCTACGGCAAAGCCTAAAAATCTAGGAGTAAAAATGACTATGGCAAAAACTAAGTTTAAAATTAAATATGAGCGAAAAAATACAAATATTACGCTACAACGATTAAAAAGGGACAAAATATAAAAATATACAAAAAGTTGTAAAAATTACAATTTTTATAAAAATATTATTTTTATATTATTTATTTATTAAAACTATTAATTTTACATTTTAATAAAACTAATTAATACTAAATACATAAATTAAATAAAAAGTAAAAGTTAAAATAAAACTAATTATAATAATAATAATAATTAGGGTTTATAATAATAATAATTAATAAATACTCCGTAATTAATGCAGAGTTAGGGTTCTGTCTGTGGCGTCAGAGAAAGCTCCGCGAGTCGCGGTATTTAATGCATCAAACCCCGCGAGTCGCGGGGTTCAGAAATTCAGATGACAGCTTATTTAAATTCGACGCGTTTTTTTTTTTTATTTATTTATTTTATTTTCTGTTTTTAAATATGTGTATTAATAAAACTTTTATATTTAAAACTTAAATAAAAATAGAATCACTTTATAATTTTATAAATAAAAATCTTAAAACTAGATTTATATATATATATATATATATATATTTTTTATATGTTTTTAAATAAAAACAAAATACTTAAATAAAACTTATGTTTTTATAAACTAAAATAAAAATAAAGAAACTTATAAAACTTTTAACAAACTCTTAAAAATATATAAATTTTTGTTTTTCTTTTTATATTTTCGAATATTTAAAACGTACTTTTATAAAAACGAATTTTAATAAAAGTAAAATAAAAATCTTTTTTTTTTTTTTTTTTTGGAAGTGGCTTTATATTAGCGTTGCGCTTCCGGCGTTTAGAAGAGAGATTCCCCGGCAGCGGCGCCAAAAATACTTGATGTCGTAGGGGGTGTATACAAAATAGTATTAAATTTTTGCAGGAAATACTATTAAATACGATACATTTTTACACAAGATATTTATTTATTTAGAGAACGGATATACTTAAACCTTGCTACAACACTTATAGGCAGTGTACCTAATCGTACAGTAGTGTAGTTTTTAGTAAGTCCGGTTCGTTCCACAGGGAATCTTTTTTAAACAAAGCTCAACGCTATATTAGTTTACTTTTATAAAAATCCAACATATATATAAGTAATATTATTATTATAAAGGGGGGGTTTTTACCGTTTAATGACCGGTTTGTCGATTTTAAAACTTTAGTCGCAGTTAAAACCTAATGTAAAATATTAAATAAATAAAAGACTTAAATTAAAACGTAAAGTAAATAACGATAATGAAATTGCGAATAATAAAAGTGCGATAAAATAAAATAAACTTGCGATAATTAAAAAGTACGATAATTAAAAGTGCGATTAAATAACAATAAATAAAAGTGCGATAATTAGAAGTGCAATTAAATATAAAATAAAGGAAATTAAATATGAAATAAAAGAATTATGCTTATTTAAACTTCCGTAATCATGATGTTTGACGTGTTGATTTTTGTTTTATGCCCATGGGTTAATTGTCCTTTGTCCTGGATTATTTAATATGTCCGTCTGGTTTTTGTCCATAACAGTCCATCAGTCATAAATATAAAGTGCGAGTGTCCTCATCAAATTATTCTTATACCTGAAGTTAAATATTCCAACTAATTGGGGATTCGAATTGTAACAAGGTTTTAATACTTTGTTTAATGAATACACCAGGTTATCAACTGCGTGTAAATCAAGGTTTTACTACTTTGTTAACAATTACACCAATTACCCTTGAATGTAATTTCACCCCTGTTTTAATTATTCTAGTGGCTATTAATCCATTCCGGTGTCCGGTTAAATGAACGATTATTCGTACATATAAATACCCCGCCCATCGTGTCCGATCGAGTGTATATGGTAATTTATAAGGACGCCCAATTGTAAATCTTTATATTAACATTAACAAACTATCATTTAGTTAAAAAAATATAAAGCCCATTAATAGACCATAGTCTAATTTCCACAAGTGTCGTTCTTTTGTCCAAACCCCAATTATGGTACAAAGCCCAATTACTCAATTTTAGTAATTAGCCCAACATCATGATTACTTCGGATTAAATAAGCATAATAATAACTTAGCTACGAGACATTAATATAAAAAGGTTGAACATAACTTACAATGATTAAAAAATAGCGTAGCGTTACACGGACAGAATTTCGACTTACACCCTTACAACATTCGCTAACATACCCTTATTATTAGAATTATAATTAAAATTAAAATTAAAATATAAATTATAAATATATATATATATATATTTTACGTATGAGGAGAAGAAGAAAAAGATGATGAAAATGCGATCAAAATTCGGTTGGCTTTATAGGCAGTTTTTCATTTTGGGGCTCCGCGACTCGCGGCCATTTTGGCCTTCAAACTCCGCGAGTCGCGGAGAATGAAAATACAGCTCACATCTTTGGAGTCTTTCTCTGCCGACGGTTTTTATTTATAAATATAATATATATATAATTAATATAATTAATTATATATTATATTATATTTATATACATAGTTAACTTGTAATTTTTAGTCCGTTGCGTCGAGCGTTGAGAGTTGACTCTGGTCCCGGTTCCGGATTTTCGAACGTCCTTGCGTACAATTTTATATTTTGTACTTTGCGTTTTGAATCTTGTACTCTTGTAATTTCGAGACGTTTCTTATCAATAATTGGAACCTCTTTGATTGTCTTTTGTACTTTTGAGCTTTTTGGTCGTTTGCGTCTTCAATTCGTCGAATCTGTCTTTTGTCTTCACCTTTTATTATTTAAACGAATATCACTTGTAAATAGAACAATTGCAACTAAAAGCTTGTCTTTCTTGAGGAATAATGCTATGAAATATATGTTCGTTTTTAGCATTATCAAGGACATAGATTTTTATTTCAAAATTTCGACGAAAAATTATTTTAAGCAGTTAAATTGATAGACATCCAAATTTTCTGGTTCGTAGTAATAGTTGGATTTGTTAGTGGCGAGTTGTGGGATTCCGATTTAAAGGTCCTGGCTACTTGCTACATCTATTGGCTATTCGAAACGTGGGCAAAATCAGAAAAGTCTATTAATTTGATAGCTTTAATAATTTTTATCTTTATAACTAATAGGATATTCAGTGAATGTACCGAGCAAAACGTTCACCACCTGTAACTCGATCATGACATCCAGCCAATATTATCGCCATTGATTTTTCTTTAGAATCATCATCTAGCCGACCATGTACTCCAATTCAAATTTCCGATAATCCATTTTTTGAACCCGACCTCACAATTGAGAACCCGGAGGATATTCATGGACAATTCAGAGATCCTGAACCACTAATCATTCCTCCTGAACCACAAATCACTCATCTAGAGATTGTTAAGGAAGAAACCATTAATTCAGAATCCTCTAGTGATTCAGATTCAACAAATTCAATCATGGAAAATCTGGAACCTCTAAGTATGGAAGACCGAATGAGAGTCACATGCACTGGCCAAGGTCACGCCATTATTAAGCCAGATATTAATGCCCCAGATTATGAAATCAAAGGACAAATCCTACACATGGTAACTAATCAATGCCAATATAGTGATACGCCAAAAGAAGATCCAAACGAACATCTTCAAACCTTTAATAGGATCTGTACTCTATTCAAAATCAGAGAAGTTGAGGATGAAAAGATCGATCTCATGTTATTTTCCTGGACTTTAAAGGGAGAAGCCAAAGATTGGTTAGAATCGTTACCTGAAGGGGCGATTGATACATGGGATGTTTTAGTTGAAAATTTTCTTAAACAATTCTTTCTGGCATCTAAAGCCGTGAGACTTCAAGGAGAAATTGTTACGTTCACGCAAAAGCCAAATGAAACTCTATATGAGGCGTGGACAAGATTCGGAAAGTTGTTAAGAGGATGTCCGCAACATGGTTTAGACACTTATCAAATAGTACAAATATTCTATCAAGGTGTCGACATTGCTACATGAAAAGACATCGACATAGCAGCTGGTGGTTCCATTATGAAGAAAACCGCTACCGAAGCTCACAAAATCATTGATAACACAGCCTCCCACTCACATGAGTGGCACCAAGAAAAAGATATCTTTCGTTCATCTAAAGCGGCTAGAGCTGATTCTAGCCATGAGTTTGATTCCGTTTCCGCAAAAATAGATGCTTTCGAGAGACCAATGGAAAAGATGACTAAAGATATTCACGCAATATGAATCAGTTGTGAGCAATGCGGTGTACTACACTTAATGAAAGATTGTCACATTGAGCAAACGATGGAACAACGTGAGAATGTTTCCTACATGAACCAAATGCCGGGAAATAATTATCAACCGCCAAGGCCAAACTTCAATCGAAATCAAAACATTCTTTACAATCCAAATGGACCCAGCAATAACTCATACAACCAACAAGGTCTGAATAACCAACCAACTCTAAACAACACTTTCAATCAACAAAGACCTAGCTTGTATAAACCACCACAACAAATCGAAGAGAAAAAGCTAAATCTGAAAGAAATGATGGCAAAGCTAATGGAATCTCAAACACAATTTATTACATCTCAAACCCAAACGAATGAGAGGTTTAATCAATCATTAAGAACTTAACAAGTTTCCATTTTGAATCTAGAAAAACACGTAGGTACTCTTGCTAGAATGATGAGTGAGAGGGAACAAGGAAAGTTACCGAGTAATATTGAAGTAAATTCTCGGAATGAGAATGTTAATATGGTGTCAACTGTCATAACCTGACCTTAACCATAAGGACGAATACAATAACATATGATTTCATCGCGAGGTATTGACCTCTATATGCGACATTTTTCAAAAACTGCATTCGTTTTTACAATACAAACCATAGCTTTTATTACAAATACAAGGTTTAAACAACTTAATAATGATTATCATTTAGCGATAATCTTAGACTTACAAACTTTACATGTGATAATAACAATACGACTTCCAACATATTTTACATTACAAATCCTCCGATATGCAGTTTTATTTTTGACACAAATATGCATACTCAAGATCTTGCTTAAATTCAACATGTTGCAGCGGAAGCTTTTAGTTATCACCTGAGAATAAACATGCTTAAAACGTCAACATAAAGTTGGTGAGATATAGGTTTAATGCCGGCAGTGTTATAAATATAGACCACAAGATTTCATATATAAACGTTTTAATAAAAATATTCTAAGTTATTGAGCACTTGATAACCATACTTAACATTTAATCAACGTCGCATATTCCCTTTATTATGAAATCTTACTACACCGTACCAAGTGTAGTCACCGAAATGAAGTACTGTGCAACCGTTGAATACTGGTCGTCCAGTCTGGTTGGGGTTGTCAGGCCCGATAGATCTATCAACAGGATTCGCGTTTACAATACCTCATGTAAATAACAGTTACTAAGTTACATGGAAGTATGCCAGTGGTACAACTCAACGTAGAATATATATTTTTAATCACTTGTGTCCATAACGTAAATCATAAAATGCATGTATTCTCATCCCTAAATATTTAGAGTTTAAAAGTGGGACTATATACTCACTTTTGCCTTGAAGGTATTTATCACGACTTGGTCTCCGATAGATATCACGAACCTAACCATATATATAATATATCAACATATTTTATTTTTAAGTAATCGTTACATATATATATATATATATATATATATATATATATATATATATATGTATATATATATATATATATATATATATACTTTTAATACTTTTAATATTTTCTTAGTCCGTAGTTAGCAGTCCGATGTTAGTGGTCCACAATTAGTTGCTCAATAAAATAAATAAAGACCCCATCGTATTCGTATTAATCAGAATTAATCTTGACCCATGGTACCATGTTGTCAAATGACGTGTTGCGTACATAAAGTACTGTGTTGTCAAATGACGTGTTGCGTATAATCATGAGGTCTTATGATTAATCTTCTCGTGTTGTTTACGGGTGGTCCTGAAATATATAAAATCAAATCATAAGTCAATATATATGAAATATCATATTAATTAGAAATATATGATTAATTTAATTTTTCTCCAAATATTTTCGTAGCTAAACTAGCTTTGCATACCCGATCTTGTTTTAGTCGTAGTTTCTTCATTACAACTCCGTTTTTGTTGGTTCAACTTGCCACTTCCTTGGATCGAGTTAAATTTTAAGAATATGAACTGAAAATACTTTAGGTTGTATTCGAAATCACAGGTTATAGGTCAAACTTTGGTGAAACTTATGAAAGTGATCATTTTCCATCATAAAAACAACATTTAGCGATCATTTTTCTAAAAATACTTACACTTTGAGTTAAACCATGAAATTTTTATGTGTTAACATATTCATAAGAAATATCATTTTTCCAGAATATGAACTTCCAATTCAAATCTTAAGATGGTTTTTAATTATCCAACCCAAAACAGCCCCCGGTTGCACTCTGACGACGTAGATTCAGTTTTTAAGGTGTTCTTTGTAAAACCAAGTTATATCTTGTTAAGTTAGCATATCATTATGATATATTACAGGTCTTGAAGTATTTTAAAAGTCAAGTTAGAAGGATTTATTTAGTTTGCGAACAAGTTTGAAATCATTCAAACTATGTTCTTGTTGTTAAAATTTTATACCACAAAATAAGATAGCTATATGAATATGAATTGAATAAGATTATGAATAAGGTTACTACCTCAAGTTACTTATATAAAGTTACTGTAAGAGATGAGAAAAATCCTAGAATCAAAAGAGTGGTGGAGTTGGATTGAAAGGTTTGAAGTAAACTTGTTTACTTGGAGGGATTTTTGAAGTGTTCTTGAATGGATTTTCTTATAATGATTAAGGGTTGTTTTTGAAGCTAGATCTTCATGGTTATTTGCTGAGATTGTGAAGAACACTTAAGGTTCCTAATAGTGTGTTTTTGGTTAGAGAAAATGTGTAGTAAAAATGAAAATGGAATGGAGTATAAATGGTGGTGAAAAGATGTATAAATTTGTAATATTGTGCAAAAGTCTTGTAATATGCCAAATTGATTAATCATGCATGCTAAGATCTGAAATTGGCTGACTCATGGCTGCTAATAAAGTGATTGTGATGTGTATATACCAATAGTAAATACGTATAGAAGCTGGGTATGATACGGGTACATATACCCTAGATATACGTATAAAAATCTTGAGAAAACGGAACGAGGATTCAAATATAGCTATCTTTTGTAAATATACTTATATTGTTTTATGTATATAAATCCTTTAAAAGTGATAAAATACATATCTATACGATACATGTATAAGCATTATAAGTTTTAAGTATTTAAGTCGAAGAACGTCACATATAGTTATCGTTTTGAAAACTTAAGTTAGTAGTCTCAAAATATACTTATAACTCATTGTTATTAGTACACAATCAGATGTTAAAACATTCTTAGATCATGTTAAATATATAAAAATACATATATATACATAAACGTATAATTATCGTATGTTATATAGTTCGTGATATCATCGGTCAAATTGGACGGTCAAACGTTGTGTAAAACTCTTTTCAAAAACATAAGTCTCAACAATTTACATTTCTTATCATGTTGGTAAGGTTCAATTTATGTAAATATTAATCTTATAAGTGTAAAACGATCGGAAAAATCCGGGTCGTTACAGTACCTACCCGTTAAATAAATTTCGTCCCGAAATTTTAAAGTTGTACCTATTTTGCGTTTTCGGGAAACAAATGTGGGTACTTTTGTTTCATCTGATCCTATCGTTCCCAAGTAAACTCGGGACCTCTTTAAGCATTCCAACGAACCTTAACGATTGGTATGTTGCTCTGCTTGAGCCGTTTAACTTCACGGTCCATGATTTCGACTGGTTCTTCTATGAATTGTAGTTTCTCATCGACTTGGATTTTTTCAAGAGGAATGGTGAGATCTTTCTTTGCAAGACATTTCTTAAGGTTTGAGACGTGAAATGAATTATGTACTCTGGCGAGTTGTTGTGGTAACTCGAGTCGATAGGCTACCGGTCCGATGCGTTCGATGATCTTGAACGGGCCTACATACCTTGGGTTCAGTTTACCCCTTTTTCCAAAACGTATTACACCTTTCCAAGGTGACACCTTTAGCATAACCATGTCACCGATCTGAAACTCTAATGGTTTCCTTCGGACATCCGCGTAGCTCTTTTGGCGACTACGGGCTGTTTTCAATCTCTCCTTGATTTGTACTATCTTCTCAGTCATTTCGTGTATGATCTCGGGACCAGTTAATTGTCGATCCCCTACTTCATTCCAACAAATAGGGGATCTACACTTCCTTCTATACAGTGCTTCAAATGATGCAGCTTTAATGCTCGCATGATAACTGTTATTATACGAGAATTCTGCTAATGGTAGATACTTATCCCATCCGTTTCCAAAATCAATCACACATGCCCTGAGCATGTCTTCAAGAGTCTGAATTGTTCTTTCACTCTACCCATCAGTTTGTGGATGATATGCGGTGCTCATATCCAAACGAGTTCCCAGGGCCTCCTGTAGTGATTGCCAAAACTTTGATGTAAATCTACTATCACGATCGGATATAATGGAAATAGGTATTACATGCCTTGAAACAATTTCCTTTATTTATAATCGTAATAGTTTCTCCATTCTATCTGTTTCCTTTATAGGCAAGAAATGTGCAGATTTGGTTAGACGATCAACTATTACCCAAATGGTGTCATAACCCCAGGCAGTCTTAGGTAACTTTGTGATGAAATCCATGGTAATACCATCCCATTTCCATTCTGGGATTTCTGGTTGTTGAAGTAACCCTGATGGCTTCTGGTGTTCTGCTTTGACTTTGGAACAAGTTAAACATTCCCCAACATATGTTGCAACATCTGTCTTTAAATTAGGCCACCAATAATGCGTCTTAAGATCTTGATACATCTTTCCAACTCCAGGATGTATCGAGTATCTTGTCTTATGTGCCTCGTTCAATATCAACTTCCTTAATCCACCCAACTTTGGTACCCAAATACGGTTTGTAAAATATCGAATTCCGTCTTCCCGTATAACGAGTTGCTTCTCATACTTCTTCATTATTTCATTTCCTATGTTTTCTTTAGTAAGAGCTTCTCGTTGAGCCTCTTTGATTTGTGAGTTGAGATTCATGCGAATTTTTATGTTCATCGCTCGTACTCGAATTGGTTCCCATTCCTTTCTGCTTAGAGCGTCGGCCACTACATTCACTTTCCCGGGATGATAGCGAATCTCACAATCATAGTCGTTTATCAGCTCGACCCACCTACGTTGCCTCATGTTCAGCTGTTTCTGATCAAAAATATGTTGAAGGCTTTTATGATCAGTAAACACAGTGCATTTAATCCCATATAAATAGTGTCTCCATATCTTCAATGCAAACACTACTGCTCCCAATTCTAAATCATGCGTCGAATAATTTTGATTGTGAATCTTCAATTGTCGAGATGTGTATGCTATAACTTTCTTCCGTTGCATAAGGACGCAACCAAAACCTTGTCGTGAAACGTCACAATATATCTCAAAATCATCGTTCCCTTCAGGTAACGATAAAATAGGTGATGTAGTCAACTTCTTCTTCAGTAATTGAAATGCACTTTCCTGCTCAGAAGTCCATTCGTACTTCTTCCCTTTTTGCGTTAACGCTGTAAATGGTTTAGCTATTCGGGAAAAATCATGAATAAACCTTCTATAATAACCAGCTAAACCCAAAAATTGGCGTATCTGCGTTGGTGTCTTAGGAGTCTCCCATTTTTCAATGGCCTCAATTTTAGCTGGATCAACCTGAATTCCTTTGCTACTAACAACGTGGCCAAGAAATTGCACTTCTTTCAACCAAAATGCACACTTAGAAAATTTGGCGCATAACTGTTCTTTTCTTAACAATTCTAATACCAACCTTAAATGCTGCTCATGCTCTTGCTCACTCTTGGAATAGATAAGAATATCGTCAATGAAAACGATAACAAACTTATCTAAATACGGACTATAAACTCGATTCATGAGGTCCATGAATACAGCTGGCGCATTAGTCAACCCAAACGGCATAACCAAAAATTCGTAATGACCATAACGTGTCCGAAAAGCAGTTTTCGGAATATCTTCTTCTTTGACACGTAATTGATGATAGCCCGATCTTAAGTCGATTTTCGAGTACACACATGATCCTTGCAGTTGATCAAATAAGTCGTCAATTCTCGTTAGTGGATACCGATTCTTGATAGTTAACTTATTTAATTCACGATAATCTATACACATCCTAAAAGATCCATCTTTCTTCTTGACGAATAAAATCGGAGCTCCCCACAGTGAAGTACTTGGTCGTATGAATCCATGGTCCAGTAATTCTTTTAACTGACTCTGAAGTTCTTTTAACTCAGACGGTGCAAGTCTATATGGAGCACGAGCCACTGGTGCAGCTCCTGGTACTAGATCTATTTGAAATTCTACAGATCTAAATGGAGGTAATCCCGGCAACTCTTCCGGAAAGACTTCAGGAAAATCTCTTGCCACAGACATGCCATTGATGCTCTTCACTTTTTCCTTCATTTCGACTTTATTAACATGTGCTAAGATAGCATAACACCCTTTCTTTAAGCACTTTTGAGCTTTCAAACAACTAATGAGTTTTAGCTTTGAGTTACCCTTCTCTCCATAAATCATTACTGGCGTTTTATCCTTACGAGGAATGCGAATTGCCTTCTTGGCACACACAACTTCAGCTCCTATTTTGGACATCCAGTCCATGCCGACTATTACATCAAAACTTCCTAATTCTACGGGTATCAAATCAATCTTAAATATTTCTCCGGCTAAATTTATTTTACAATCACGGCAAATTTTATCGGCTTTAATTAGTTTACCATTAGCTAACTCAATCATGTACTTAGCATCTAGAGGTAATGATGAACAATTCAATTTAGCATAAAAGTCTCTACTCACGTAACTTCTATCGGCACCAGCATCAAATATAATAGATGCGAATAAGTTATTAATGGTAAACGTACCCGTAACAAGCTCCGGGTCTTCACACGCCTCTCTAGCATTAATAACAAATGCTCTTCCACGTGCAGATCCATTATTCTTCTCTGGATTCGGACACTGGCTCTTATAATGACCCTGTTTCCCACACCCATAACAGGTAACAGTGGCCAAGGCAGTTCTATTTGCATTAGTGGCAGGAGTCTTGGTGCCATTTGTATTTATAACAGGAATCCGATAATCTTCAGCAAGATGACCCCTTCGATTACAATTTTCGCACACCACATTACAATAACCAGAGTGATGTTTGTGGCATCTGTTACATAAAGGATTTCGTCCTTTGTAACCTGAGTTCGAACCGCTACCCGCACCTTGCGTGGTTTCTTGTTTCTTATTGGATTGTTGATGATTACCTTCCCACTTTCTTTTGTTTCCTGATGTCTTGACATCGGTGTTCTTATCCAGAATAATCTGGTCCATCAACTCATTCGCCAATAGTCTTGGGTTTCGATGCTGTAACATTTGCTTTGACATTTTTAGGCAAACCATCTTTGTACAGTTCTATATTCCGTTCTTCGGTTGGTACCAATTCGGGACATAGCAAAGCTAATTCCATGAATCGCTGATTGTAGTTGGTGAGTTCAGTACCAACAACTTTCAGGCTTCGTAATTCAGCTTCCAACTTCCTAATCTCGTTCCTTGGACAATACTCGTTGATTAGCATTGTTTTGAATTCTTCCCAGGGAGTATCATAAGCTACATCTCCTCCTACGGCCTTCACATAGTTTTTCCACCATGTGAGTGCACTATCTTGTAAGGTGCACGATGCATACTTGGTCATGTCCTTCTCAATACAACCACTGATTTTAAACACAGACTCAATCTTTTCGATCCACCGGGTTAAACCGACTGGTCCTTCTGTTCCACTGAATGATGAGGGCTTGCAACCTTGAAAAGTTTTGTAAGTACATCCCACACGAGGATTTGGGTTAACTGCAGCACCTCTCGCAGCCTTGACCCATAACATTCTGTCGTCCACTCGCTGATTGATGAGTTCCTCGATTTCTTGTTCCATCATTCGGTTCAATCGCGCCATAATCTTCAATAAGAATGAAAAAAAATAATTATTCACATGGAATATTATAGATGTAGTATGTATTTACAGTACATCGTAGCTTATTAATAATATGAACCAGTTATTATTATAAAAGCTTTTTCTTCTTATTAGCGTTTTATAATTATATCTAGGGTAGTACATACCCGTTAAAGTTCATACTTAATAGCTTAGTACAGAAATCAATTACTATCACCCAAATAATACTCAACCATGGAAAATTATTGCATTTCACACTTCACTATTTTACATATGCTTATCTTACATCAAACATTAAGCAAACCACACTAGTAATATTATACAAAACGTTATATGATCCCATGGTTTAAAACAACAGCGCATCATTTAACCCAAAACGTTTGTGTTCAAAGAAATCGCTTATAGGTTATCTTGACTGTCTCCCTGCATTTTGGCGGAGGGGCTGAAGAACTGGATGCCGGGATAGAACTAATAGGAATAGCGGGAATATGGGTGGAAGTGTCTGGTGGAGTTGGTGCCACAACATCCTCACTAAACTTGGGATTTGGATTTTCCAATTCAGTAGCCTTTCGTTTCTTTCCTCTTTCAAACTTGTCTTTCGTAATTTCCTGTATTTCTTCCTCCTCAGGATCACTTTCCGGTTCCTCTTCAATTGATTCATTCGAAAATTTTGAGTCTTCCCCAAAGGTATCGTTTTTATCATCGGACAGGTTAATGACTGGAACACCATCTGAAGATTCTGGTTCAGAGTCGCTGAATGTGATAACAGGTTCTAAGCCAGACATCTATCACATAACAACTAGCACGTTAGTACCACATAATATTTACATATTAATTTTTTTTAACCAACAAGGATAAGCAATAGTTTTCGAAATCAAACACGGTCAAAGTCCAGACTCACTAATGCATCCTAACAAACTTGATAAGACACACTAATGCAAATTTTCTGGTTCTCTAAGACCAACGCTCTGATACCACATGTCATAACCCGACCTTAACCATAAGGACGAATACAATAACATATGATTTCATCGCGAGGTATTGACCTCTATATGCGACATTTTTCAAAAACTGCATTCGTTTTTACAATACAAACCATAGCTTTTATTACAAATACAAGGTTTAAACAACTTAATAATGATTATCGTTTAGCGATAATCTTAGACTTACAAACTTTACATGTGATAATAACAATACGACTTCCAACATATTTTACATTACAAATCCTCCGATATGCAGTTTTATTTTTGACACAAATATGCATACTCAAGATCTTGCTTAAATTCAACATGTTGCAGCGGAAGCTTTTAGTTATCACCTGAGAATAAACATGCTTAAAACGTCAACATAAAGTTGGTGAGATATAGGTTTAATGCCGGCAGTGTTATAAATTTAGACCACAAGATTTCATATATAAACGTTTTAATAAAAATATTCTAAGTTGTTGAGCACTTGATAACCATACTTAACATTTAATCAACGTCGCATATTCCCTTTATTATGAAATCTTACTACACCGTACCAAGTGTAGTCACCGAAACGAAGTACTGTGCAACCGTTGAATACTGGTCGTCCAGTCCGGTTGGGGTTGTCAGGCCCGATAGATCTATCAACAGGATTCGCGTTTACAATACCTCATGTAAATAATAGTTACCAAGTTACAGGGAAGTATGCCAGTGGTACAACTCAACGTAGAATATATATTTTTAATCACTTGTGTCCATAACGTAAATCATAAAATGCATGTATTCTCATCCCGAAATATTTAGAGTTTAAAAGTGGGACTATATACTCACTTTTGCCTTGAAGGTATTTATCACGACTTGGTCTCCGATAGATATCACGAACCTAAACATATATATCATATATCAACATATTTTCTTTTTAAGTAATCGTTATATATATATATATATATATATATATATATATATATATATATATATATATATATATATATATATATATATACTTTTAATACTTTTAATATTTTCTTAGTCCGTAGTTAGCAGTCCGATGTTAGTGGTCCACAATTAGTTGCTCAATAAAATAAATAAAGACGCCATCGTATTCGTATTGATCAGAATTAATCTTGACCCATGGTACCATGTTGTCAAATGACGTGTTGCGTACATAAAGTACCGTGTTGTCAAATGACGTGTTGCGTACAATCATGAGGTCTTATGATTAATCTTCTCGTGTTGTTTACGGGTGGTCCTGAAATATATAAAATCAAATCATAAGTAAATATATATGAAATATCATATTAATTAGAAATATATGATTAATTTAATTTTTCTCCAAATATTTTCGTAGCTAAACTAGCTTCGCATACCCGATCTTGTTTTAGTCGTAGTTTCTTCATTACAACTCCGTTTTTGTTGGTTCAACTTGCCACTTCCTTGGATCGAGTCAAATTTTAAGAATATGAACTGAAAATACCTTAGGTTGTATTCGAAATCACAGGTTATAGGTCAAACTTTGGTGAAACTTATGAAAGTGATCATTTTCCATCATAAAAATAACATTTAATGATCATTTTTCTAAAAATACTTACACTTTGAGTTAAACCATGAAATTTTTATGTGTTGACATATTCATAAGAAATATCATTTTTCCAGAATATGAACTTCCAATTCAAAGCTTAAGATGGTTTTTAATTATCCAACCCAAAACAGCCCCCGGTTGCACTCCGACGACGTAGATTCAGTTTTTAAGGTGTTCTTTGTAAAACCAAGTTATATCTTGTTAAGTTAGCATATCATTATGATATATTACAGGTCTTGAAGTGTTTTAAAAGTCAAGTTAGAAGGATCTATTTAGTTTGCGAACAAGTTTGAAATCATTCAAACTATGTTCTTGTTGTTAAAATTTTATACCACAAAATAAGATAGCTATATGAATATGAATTGAATAAGATTATGAATAAGGTTACTACCTCAAGTTACTTGGACAAAGTTACTGTAAGAGATGAGAAAAATCCTAGAATCAAAAGAGTGGTGGAGTTGGATTGAAAGGTTGGAAGTAAACTTGTTTACTTGGAAGGATTTTTGAAGTGTTCTTGAATGGATTTTCTTATGATGATTAAGGGTTGTTTTTGAAGCTATATCTTCATGGTTATTTACTGAGATTGTGAAGAACACTTAAGGTTCCTAAGAGTGTGTTTTTGGTTAGAGAAAATGTGTAGTAAAAATGAAAATGGAATGGAGTATAAATGGTGGTGAAAAGATGTATAAATTTGTAATATTGTGCAAAAGTCTTGTAATATGCCAAATTGATTAATCATGCATGCTAAGATCCAAAATTGGCTGACTCATGGCTGCTAATAAAGTGATTTTGATGTGTATATACCAATAGTAAATACGTATAGAAGCTGGGTATGATACGGGTACATATACCCTAGATATACGTATAAAAATCTTGAGAAAACGGAACGAGGATTCAAATATAGCTATCTTTTGTAAATATACTTATATTGTTTTATGTATATAAATCCTTTAAAAGTGATAAAATACATATCTATACGATACATGTATAAGCATTATAAGTTTTAAGTATTTAAGTCGAAGAACGTCACATATAGTAATCGTTTTGAAAACTTAAGTTAGTAGTCTCAAAATATACTTATAATTCATTGTTATTAGTACACAATGAGATGTTAAAACATTCTTAGATCATGTTAAATATATAAAAATACATATATATACACAAACGTATAATTATCGTATGTTATATAGTTCGTGATATCATCGGTCAAATTGGACGGTCAAACGTTGTGTAAAACTCTTTTCAAAAACATAAGTCTCAACAATTTAGATTGCTTATCATGTTGGTAAGGTTTAATTTATGTAAATATTAATCTTATAAGTGTAAAACGATCGGAAAAATCCGGGTCATTACATCAACAAATTCTGAAAAACCATCATCAGAAGATGGGAAGGTTTTAGATGTAAGTAACAATGAAGAAGTTACAACACCACCACCACCCGAGTTTGTAAAGCCAGTGGTGGCACCATACAAACTACCCATCCCGTTTCCAAGAAAAGGAGTTGAGTATGAGCAAGTGATAGGTAATAAAGTTTGTGATACCTCTGGAAAGAAGAAGAAGAAGAATAAAAAAGTGCAAGAAACAAAAATCGTAAAAATAAACCCGGTGAAGACAGTTCCACCAAAAGTTCCACCCAGGTTGGGTGATCCGGGTGAATTTATTGTTCCTTGTCTACTTAGTGATTGTGTCATGTATGATGCACTAGCAGATTTAGGTGCGAGTGTGAGTGTTATGCCTCTTTCATTATATAAGAGATTAGGAGTAGGTGAGTTAAATCCAACGGAAATGAGTGTTCGACTCTTTGATCAAACCATTAGGCACCCAGTTGGAATCGCTGACAATCTACCCGTTCAAGTAGGTAATTTAACCTTTCTAGTCGAATTTATTATCATTGACATAGAAGAGGACCCAAAAATTCCTCTAATTTTAGGTCGACCATTCTTAGCATCTATCGGGGCATTATTTGATGTAAGAGAGGGTAGAATGACACTTAGTAACAATGAAAAATCGATTACCTTTGTGAGTCGAAAGGCTAAATCTCCACCAACCAAAACCGTTGAACCAATAAAGATGATTGGTAAGAACCATGTTGTTTTACCAACTCAAGTGGTAGTGCTTAATAAAATGCCTAAGTGTGGGGAAGATGAAGTAACACCTAATAATGACTTGATAACAAAGAACCCCGTTGTTGATACAAAATTAAATGACCCCATTATTAATAGTTCAATGAAGAAACTTATTAAACGGATTCGCGATGCTAGAACCAAAGGGAACTTTAAGTTATGTAACCGGTTAGTATCCAATCTATCGCCTAAAGAAAAGGCAAAACTAGTTGAATTTGTGGATATTACACAGGAATCCAACCAATGGCTTAAAGCAAAAGTCACAGATATGCAAGTTAATTATGGTCCAAGAGAAATTGACGATGAAGTTAATCACAATTTCGACACCATAGCTACCTAAGTGTGGGGAGATTCAAATGTTCTAAAGAGAAAACGTCGTCTAGAGTTAATTGTTCTGTTCTCGTGTAGTTCCGAGAATGGAATCTGATTGGTCTTTTCCACTAGCAGACACTAAAGAACAAGTTTTCTTCCCCCATTCTGATTTTATTTTGTTTTGTAGGTTTGTATGAAATTAATATGCTTTTTAAATTTAAGTTTTGTGTGAATTTAAAAACAAAATTTACTTTATTTCATTAAGTTTAAAAAATGATTTCTAAAATTCATCGTAAGCTAAAGACTAGATCATAGAATCGAAATTGCTTTACCCGAGGGCGGGGCAAAAAATTTTGTTATCATTATTTTTAGTATTATTGATTTAAAGTATACCAAAAAAAAAAAAAAAACAAAACAAAAATCTTTGCTTTTAAAACAATCGCTTTAAAAACGACAAATTTTAAATTTTGTCGAGGGACGGACTAGGTAAACATACTGAAACTACCTAAAGTAAAAGGAAACAAAATTTTTTTTAAAAAAATTATTCATTTAAATTGTTTTATTAAATAAAGGTTTTTACAACAAAAGGAATGAACGATGAGGCGCGCCATCTATCATTCGACGACCTTAGTAATTACAAACTGGGTATTTTTAATCACTTTTCTACACTAATCACCCTCATAAATTTATTATTATAGTCTGATTTCATGCAAATGAGGGCATTGCATGATCTCAAGTGTAGGGAAGGGTTATAAATTCTCTCAGGTTTACACTTAGTTTAATTGCCAAATTTTGTAAAAATTTGAAAATTTTTTAACTAAATGAATTCAAAATCATGTTTACACATATTTATGAACGATAAAACTATATGTTAATGCCGAAATTATTGTTACCTCGGAGAGAACATAAATAGAAAAACAATCCAAAACGTTAGAATTCATTTAAAATGGAATAGAGGAGAATAAAAAGGCAAAGAAAAAAAATAAATAAATAAAAGCTAAGTGTGGGAAGAATTTACCAAGTTATTTAAAACACATATCATATATGTTTGTACAAGATTATTACAGGTACTTTTGTTTTGGACGATTTTAATCAGTTTTACCTAATTTACTGTAATATATATGAATGAAAGATGGATCTGCACGATGAATCAATTCCATCATTAAAAGGAAGTAAAGTCTTTCGAAAAAGACACGCGCTTCTTGATTTAGGTCAGAAAGTTGTCATCAAGACCAGCTGTAGGTTGACGAAAAATCTAGAAAAGTCATCTCTAAAATCAGCAGGAAATCCACGGACCTCAGCATCAAACAGGGTAGCCAAGTGGTCAGACTTATCCTAACCATGAGTGGATCTGTCTCGTAAAATGGGGAGGGCGTCGTTTAAATTAGCTTGATAAGACTAATGAATCAGACTCCCAGAAAAGGATAATCTCCTTAAAGATTAAAAATCAGCATTTAAGCCTGATATTACTCAATCCTTGAGATTGACTTTAAAGAATGAGAATTACAAACTCATAGAATTCAATGATATCTAAACTCGAACTTGAACGAGAAAATATTTTGATAAAAAAATTAAAACCGATTTGTTTTCTGAAAACCTATTTTCAATGGGTTCATTACTATTGAACGTAAAATCCTAGGAATTCACCTGAATTCATTAGGTCACCTGAACGAAATCGGGTGTCAACCGTAAGAACAGTGGTTGCATAGCATGGTCGAAGACAGGACCTTGTGCCAGACCGAAAAATTATAGGGTAATCTTTACTATTGCTCCTACAGAGGATAGTAATTGCATCCGACACCTTGTAGACCATGAACATCTGCATGTTACGGGACATTGCCTTAACAGTTGCTTGTTCAACGCTTTCCTTTACAACCGGACGGTAGTTTACCGAAAGGTAATATACGGAACAAGTATACTGGACGTGTTGCTTTCCTAATACAAGGTTAGCAAGTGGGTAACACAAAACCATAAGTTTTGAGCTAAAATTTTCAAATCTGAAACCCACCAAACCCACAAAAACATTTTTTAAACACCGGTGAAGGGTTATTCCGAAAAACTTATCTAGGGTAAAAGCTAGAATGAATTTTCAAAAGATCAAATGTTTTCATAAAGATCCAATTTCCTTAAAGGATCTAAATTTTTAATAGTCATGTGGGACTGTAAACCACATCGTTATATCATTGTTTATACCACCGTATAGAAATCACTGATGTACAAAGTGTGAAGAATAAAGAAGTGATTCTAGTAAAGTTTTATTCAAGTTCTATATTGCTTGAGGACAAGCAACGCTCAAGTGTGGGAATATTTGATCATGCTAAAAACGAACATATATTTCATAGCATTATCCTTCAAGAAAGACAAGCTTTTGGTTGCAATTGTTCTATTTACAAGTGATATTCGTTTAAATAATAAAAGGTGAAGACAAAAGACAGATTCGACGATTTGAAGACGCAAACGACCAAAAAGCTAAAAAGTACAAAGTACAATCCAAGTGGTTCAATTTATTGATAAGAAACGTCTCAAAATTACAAAAGTACATGTCGCAAAACGCAAAGTACAAGATATTAAATAGTACGCAAGGACGTTCGAAAATCCGGAATCGAGACATGAACCAACTATCAACGCGCGACGCAACGGACCTAAAATTACGAGTCAACTATGCACAAGAAAATAATATAATATATATATAATTATATAAAATTATATATATTATATTATATATTATTAAATAAAACGTCGGCAAATAAGAAAACAAAAGTATGTGAGCTGTCCCAGGCGTCCATACGATCGCATGGCCAGAAGGCACAAAACTCATGCACTCGCATGAGTTACTGTAGCAGGCCAAGTTCTATAAAAAGTCAGTTTTTCGGACGAGTTATACACAATATAATTCAATCTCTCTCACTCTCAAATATATATTTATATTTATATTTTAATTATAATTTTAATATTAAAGTTTAATAATAATAAGGTTATAGTGGTGAATGTCGTAAGTGTGTAAGTCGAAATTCTGTCCGTGTAACGCTACGCTATTAATACTCATTGTAAGTTATGTTCAACCTTTTTAAATTAATGTCTCGTAGCTAAGTTATTATTATACTTATTTAAATCGAAGTAATCATGATGTTGGATTAAATATTAAAGACGGAGTTATTGGACTTTGTACCATAATTGGGGTTTGGACAAAAGACCGACACTTGTAGAAATTGGAATATGGACTATTAATGGGCTTTATATTTGTTTAACTGAATGATAGTTCGTTAATTTAATATAGAGATTTACAAATTGACGTATCTATAAATAACCATATACACTCGATCGGACACGATGGGCGGGATATTTATAAATACTAATAATCGTTCATTTGACCGGACACAGGAATGGATTAATAGTCAATGGACTCATTAAAACAGGGGTGAATTATGTACAAGGACACTTGGCGTAATTGATAATAAAGTATTAAAACCTTGGATTGCACACAGTCGATAACCTGGTGTAATCATTAACAATGTATTAAAACCTTATTACAGTTTAAGTCCCCAATTAGTTGAAATATTTGACTTCGGGTATAAGGATAATTTGACGAGGACACTCACACTTTATATTTATGACTGATGGACTATTATGGACAAAAACCAGACGGACATATTGAATAATCCAGGACAAAGGACAATTAACCCATGGTAATAAATTAAAATCAACACGTCAAACATCATGATTACGGAAGTTTAAATAAGCATAATTCCTTTATTTTATATCTTATCGCATTTTTTAATTACCGTACTTTTAATTATCGCAATTTTAATTACCGTCATTTTATTTATCGCATTTTAATTTATCGCACTTTAATTATCGTCATTTACTTTACGCTTTAAATTAAGTTATATTTATATTTGATATTTTACATTAGGTTTTAATTGTGACTTAAGACATAAAATCGACAAACCAGTCATTAAACGGTAAAATCCCCTTTTTATAATAATAATAATATTAGAAATATAGTTTTAAAAATATAGCGTTAAACTTGGCTAGTTCCCTGTGGACGAACCGGACTTACTAAAAACTACACTACTCTACGATTAGGTACACTGCCTATAAGTGTTGTAGCAAGGTTTAAGTATATCCCATCTATATAAATAAATAAAACTTGTGTAACAAATATGTACATAAATATCAAAGTATGTTCAAAATATAGATTTGTTCAAATATGTACATACATAAGTAAATTGTATCGATTCACGAACCTATAACAAATATGTACATATATATCAAAGTATGTTCAAAATATATTTACAAATTTTTAATACGTTTTACTGTTTTAAGTTTATTAAGTCAGCTGTCCTCGTTAGTAACCTACAACTAGTTGTCCACAGTTAGATGTACATAATAAATCGATATATATTATATTGAATCAATTCACGACCCAGTGTATACACGTCTCAGGCTAGATCACAACTTAAAGTATATATATTTTTAGAATCAACCTCAACCCTGTATAGCTAACTCCAACATTACTGCATATAGAGTGTCTATGGTTGTTTCAAATAATATATATACATGGATCAATATGATATGTCAAAACATTTGCATACGTGTCTATGGTATCCCAAGATTACATAACATATTAGAATACATGTATAATACAATATGAGTTAGCTAGGATATGATTAATATAGATTTGTTACCAATTTTCACGTAGTTACAACAAGCAAAAAATTTCAAATCTTGTTTTACCCATAACTTCTTCGTTTTAAATCCATTTTGAGTGATTCAAGTTGCTATGGTTTCATATTGAACTTAAGTTTATGAATCTAAACAGAAAAAGTATAAGTTTATAGTTGGAAATATAGGTTACTAGTCGTTTTTATAAAGGTAGTCATTTCAGTCGAAAGAACGACGTCTAGATGACCATTTTAGAAAACATACTTCCACTTTGAGTTTAACCATGATTTTTGGATAGAGTTTCATGTTCATAAGAAAAATAATTTTCCCAGAAGAACAACTTTTAAATCAAAGTTTATCATAGCTTTTAATTAACTAACCCAAAACAGCCCGCGGTGTTACTACGACGGCGTATATCCAGTTTTACGGTGTTTTTCGTGTTTTCAGGTTTTAAATCATTAAGTTAGCATATCATATAGATATAGAACATGTGTTTAGTTGATTTTAAAATTCAAGTTAGAAGGATTAACATTTGTTTGCGAACAAGTTTAGAATTAACTAAACTATGTTCTAGTGATTACAAGTTTAAACCTTCGAATAAGGTAGTTTTATATATATGAATCGAATGATGTTATGAACATCATTACTACCTCAAGTTTTGTGGATAAACCTACTGGAAATGAGAAAAATCGATCTAACTTCAAAGGATCCTTGGATGGATTGAAAGTTCTTGAAGCAAAATCATGACACGAAAACAAGTTCAAGTAAGATTTCCACTCGAAATAAGATTGTTAAAGTTATAGAAATTGAATCAAAGTTTGAATATGAGTATTACCTTATATTAGAAAGATATCTTACTGTAAATAAAAAGGATTTCTTGAGGTTGGATGATCACTCAAAGTGGATTTGCAAGATTGGAAGTAAGCTAGCAAACTTGGAAGTGTTGTTGGTGTGTTCTTGAGTAGTTGTTTTATAATTTGGTTTATGTATGGATTTATGAACTAGATTGAGCTAGAGTTTGATGAAGATGATGAAGAACACTTAGAACAATGGAAGAAGACTTGAGAGAGAGTAGTTTGATGCATGTTAGTTGCAAAATGAAAGTGTTTGTGGACACCCTCATTCACGTGAATATGGATCCATCATATAGGCTCCATTAGTTTGTTATTTTGTGAGATATTTCATACTAGATGTTAAATGATGGTTCCCACATGGTTAGGTGACTCACATGGGCTGCTAAGAGCTGATCATTGGAGTGTATATACTAATAGTAAATACATTTAGAAGCTGTGTATTGTACGAGTACAAATACGAGTGCATACGAGTAGAATTGTTGATGAAAATGAATGAGGATGTAATTGTAAGCATTTTTGTTAAGTAGAAGTACTTTGCTAAGTGTCTTGAAGTCTTTAAAAAGTGTATGAATACATATTAAAACACTGCATGTATATACATTTTAACTGAGTCGTTAAGTCATCGTTAGTCGTTACATGTAAGTGTTGTTTTGAAACCTTTAAGTTAACGATCTTGTTAAATGTTGTTAACCCATTGTTTATTATATCTAATGAGATATTAAATCATTACATTATCATGATATTTTGATGTATTAATATATCTTAATATGATATATATACATTTAAATGTTGTTACAACGATAATCATTACATGTATGTCTCGTTTCGAAATCCTTAAGTTAGTAGTCTTGTTTTTACATATGTAGTTCATTGTTATTATACTTAATGAGATACATACTTATAATAATATCATGTTAACTATATATATATATATATATATATATATATATATATATATATATATATATATATATATATATATATATATATATATATATATATATATATATATCCATATATATGTCATCATATAGTTTTTACAAGTTTTAACTTTCGTGAATCGCCGGTCAACTTGGGTGATCAATTGTTTATATGAAACCTATTTCAATTAATCAAGTCTTAACAAGTTTGATTGCTTAACATGTTGGAAACACTTAATCATGTAAATAACAATTTCATTTAATATATATAAACATGGAGAAGTTTGGGTCTCTACAGTTAACCTAGTCAACTCCCGTAACAACCTTTTAAACAAAATAGTCTTTTTCTCCAATCCGGAATTGAAATTGAACTTCCCGCTACTTCCTTACCCTTGCCTCCTCTTGCTCTTTTCGGAATTTTTTGTAAAGAAACACTCATTCACACAATTATTATCCAAACAAAACACTCAACTTATATGTATTTGCTTTAAATAAAATCATTTAAGTACAAAGCAAAACATGTACACAACCTAGCATATATCTCCACATCTTATGCCTAATAGCAACTAACCAACTCATGAATTCTATTTCAAGCTTAACATACAACCAATTTGTTCATCTTAACTACTTAAGGCCTTACACACTTGCTTGCTCAACCTTAAGTCAAAAGCACTGTTCTAGTACCACTAATTCCATACTCACCATCAAAGTATTCTACTAACACAAGCAAAACAAACCCGAATTTAAGCACTTAAGAACACACTAAAAACACAGAACATCATCAATTTACTCTTTAAATTTTAAAGTTAGTCAACTACTAGCATGAAATTGTCCAATTTCAACCTAATTCATAAACTAAATATGGAAATATAACCTAACACATTCTATTAGACAAAACAAATTCGAATTTAACAATATATGCATAGTAAGTCCAGTCCATCTTCCTTCCTTGGATATACTGCACATTTTAGATATAATGAAAGCTCTATATGATACTGGCAATGCTTCTACTTGTACACCTTCTTTGGTTTTCAATCGAGCGACAACTTCTAAGGAAGGTTCGTTTGGGCCATGGAAGCCATTGCTCGGATCTAACATGAACCCTAAATATATTTATCACAAAAATTGAAAATTAAACAAAGAAAAAGAGAGAAAAACACAAGTGAAGAAGTACCTTGATGGATGATTAGAACAATCTACTCAATAGGTGGCAAGATCAACCCAAACTTTGAAACCCTTGAATTTGGGTTTTTCTCAAGAACACCCAATTAAACACAAAAGATTTGATTTTTATGATGATTTTGATGTTGGAATGATGTTAGATGATGATTAATTGATGGATATAAACGAATTTGTGAAAGAAATCAAAAACTTAGGATTTGTGTGTGTGTGTGTGTACTCATCGTCGACGGGTTTAAAGTGAATGGGGGTTTTGATTTTTTTTTTTTAAGTGAAAACCTACCCTAGCCGCAAATTATGGTTACAGGGCCCAAAAATGCGGTCGGGCCGCAAAAAGATGGCGCAAAAAGGCGTCAGACTTGACCCTGATGATATTCGCCAAAACCTCAGACGCAATTTGCGGCTGGCCACCGCATTTTACTGCTGGGCCTTTTTCTTTTGACCAACTTTCGGGACTAAGTCTTGACCCCCTCCCACACTTAGAGCAAAGCAATATCCTCAATACTCTAAAATAGAGATAGTCCATAAATCCAGCCCTTGTTGCCTCATAAAATATGGTCCGTTTTACGCCCGCATGTACACAAATAAAAAGAAAAATAAAAAGAAACGCTTACAAACTTTACAAGGTTATGCGGTGTTTATTCCGGAGTCGCGCACTCGACTCCTCGCATTAGCTAGAGTCGAATCTAAATCCAAATTTATGATAGAGTATCATTAAGTCTTCATCTTTTATCACCAATGTTCCCATATCAAAATCTAACGACATTCGCGCAGTTGCCAAGAAACCCCGCCCCAACACTATTGGATTTTTCTCATCCGGTGCACAATCCATTATAAAAAAGTCTTCTTTATAACCGACACCGTGAACAATAAGAGCAACATCTTCTGCGATTCTAATTGGCTTATCAATAGTTTGATTCCCACAACGAATATCCATATTGGTACGAACTAGCTCCCGAATACCCAAAGACTTTTATAACAACCCGGAAAATTTTGATTAAATTTAAACCTAACTTTGATATGATTCCGACGATTCACGAACCATTATTTATAAATAATTATTTATCATCGCTCACAAGTATTATTACTCTCAATATTATTAATAATATTATTATTAATAATTATTATTATCACTTTCACTAAAAGTGAAAAGATTATTATAAAAATCATTATTATTAATACAACTTATTATTAATAATATTATTGTTATTATTAATAGTATTATTAACATTTTATAATGATTATTATCATTATTACTAATTATAATTAAAATTATCATTTTTATCATTAATACTGTCATATTAATATTATTATCATTATCTATAACATTATTATCATTACTAGTATTATTGTTATCATCAATTAGTAATAAAATTATGATTACTACTATTAACATTAATATTATTTATTCATTATTATTATTTGTTATTATTAGTATTTTTAATATTATTAATATATTTAACAATTAATTAAAAATAAAATAGAAAAAAGGGGATTATGATCAGACAGTTACCTAAATTCGTAGATCAGATTATCTGTTTAGTTTTTTTTTAATTTGTGACTCCATTCCAACTCAGCTAGTCATCATCAAAAGTTTGTTTATTTTTTTTTCCCGGTATATGTTTGTTAATGGGTTCATCATCGATCACCAACACTAAACAATAATTAATTTTCTGCTTTACACATCTGATTAACATCATGATTATCATATTAATACCACTATTAGCTGCTATTAATTAAAATCAAACAGAAAGAAAAAAAAAGAGGTCGATACCTCTGTTCTTCAACTTTATAGTCAAAAATCGATTTCGATTCAATCTCTAAAATCTATTAATGCAGTTATGTTAGGAATCCGCTTGTGAATCGTTCTGCAAAATTTCGTATTCCAATTCCTAGTATCGAATTCAAATTCACGAGTCAAAGTTTCAGTTTCAAAAAGTCAACCGTCGTGTTCATCACAAAATTCGAACTCAATTTGATATTTCCGAAACAATTGATGATCGGGAAAGATTATAGGGATGATTTGAAATCTAATTGGTGTTGTAAGCTTTAGCTAAAACCTTCTAAAAATCGAAATCAAGTTCCATGTTCTTCGTTTTCATTGCCGACGTACAGCTACTACTACTGCTTCATTTTTTTTCCTGTTTTAATTAAGTCAATCAATTACTTATTGTTGCTGTTTCGATTCCACATCATAATTCAAGTCTGTAACAAGCTATTGGGATTGTTAATGGTTTTCATTCGATTACATTTGAAGTAATAGAAAAAGAAACAGTATTACGGGTTATATTTATATATCATGGGTTTTAAATCAGAAAGAAACAAACAGCGTGGTGGTTGAGGGTGTTAACGGGCTACCGAGAAGTCACGGGTTCGAGCCTCATTTGAGGCATTTCTTTTTAGATGGGCTCTTAAGGTAGTTTCCATTTCTAATATTAATATTATTATAATGATTATTATAATTATGAGTATTATTATTATTATTATTATTATTATTATTATTATTATTATTATTATTATTATTATAGTTATAGTTATTATTAATTATTATTATTAAAACAAGTGGAGTAATATTATAAAGATTATCATTTATATTATTACTAATATTACTAATATTATCATCATCATTAAAATTAATATTATTATTATTATTACTAAAAATATTATTACTTTTAAATTTATCCTTAGTATTATCATTTAAATTAACATTTTGAATAAAAATATCATTTTGTTATTATTATCTTTATTAAAATTATCATCATTATTTATTATCATTAATATAAGTATTATTATTATTAATGTTGTCATTATTATCACCAATATGATTAACCTTATTATTAAAAGTGTTATTTTTATTAAAACTACATTTCTATCTTAACAATAATATTAAAACTTTTACTTTATTATTATTACTATCATTATTATTATTGTTATTATTTACTATTATTATTATTTTACTAAATAAGTATTAAGTCATATGTATTATACTTATTTTATATCAATTATCAATAAATCAGTTAATTAAAATAGTTTAATAAAACATATAATTTATTGAAACAACAATAACAATTTCACCATTAATAAAATAATTGTTCAATTACAATTATAGATTTTAATATATAAACTTAATATAGGTTCGTGAATCCGAGGACATCTCTGTACTTGTTCAAGTGTTATCATACGCATATCATACAAACTATCGTATAGTGAGTTTCATATGATCCCTTTTACTCTTTACATTTTTGGGCTGAGAATACATGTGCAACTTTTATAACTGTTTTACATGTATCAATTATTAAACTGTGATATGTTGGGCTATGACCAGCAAGTCCCCAACCAACAAGTATAAACGATAACTTGTTACGGGGCAAACTTGAAAGTCTAGTCTAAATACAAGTACCAACTATTAAACTGTGATATGTTGGGCTATGACCAGCAAGTCCCCAACCGAAAAGTATAAACGATAACTTGTTACGGGGTAAACTTGAAAGTCTAGTCTAAATATCAGTACCAACTGTTAAAACTATGCTATACCCGGCTGTGTCCGACTAAGTCCCTACAGTGATATTATTAATTGCTGCGGCATTCTTAATTATTGGGGATAGGCCTATCGGGAGTAACGTCTCCGATACATTTGACTAAGTCTTTATATTACTTAATAATGAAATTAAAATGACAAGGACAGAACAACTTGTCACGGGGCAAACAACGTTTAGTCTAAATATCACGCACTGGCATAACTTTTGATCCTGCGGAAGATCAACTTTACAAACTAAATTTTGTGGTCTAACAATGTTACTGAAATCATTATTTATGACAAACCTATGAACTCACTCAACCTCATGTTGACTTTTTAAGCATGTTTATTCTCAGGTACTTAAATATTGCTTCCACTGTATATCTACTGCTTTGATGATGATTGCTTGATATGCTTGAAGTCTTCATTACATATCATATCAATTTATATCAATTAAAGACATATTTATCTTCCGCTGCAAAACTCAACAAAACCTCTCATGTAGAGTCGTTCTCGTTTATACAACTGTGATTTGATATAATTAGACACAAATACCCCAGGCCCTATTTGGGGGTGTCACAGATTGGTATCAGAGCAGGTTGTTGTAGAGAATCAGGATTGCATTTTATGTGTGCCTTATACAATTAGGTACCTTAGAAATGTAGGACTACAACTTTCCCCGACCATAGTGCCTTTAACTGTTAAATGCTACACTATGCCTTAGAAACTATGCTTATTAAATTCTTTAATATTTCTTAGAATGCCGAGCCAATCAGAGAACTCTGTCTACTCTCCAATTATGCCACCACATTCAAATGCGATACCTGTTGATTCTGCTAACTCTGGCTCTAATCACTCACCGGTATATAAACCAATGAGTACTTCTGAATGGGAAGCTATTCAAAGCCTTCCTAACTACAATGGTGACTACTCAGGCTACGAGCCCGAAAAAGAGCCTATTGAGGAATCGTCTAAAAACTTATATCTAAAGAGAAAGCAAACCGAAACCGCTACTGCTGATAAAGCCGGTCAATCAAAAAGGGCTAGCTCACCATCTCGTGAAAACATCGCTCAGATAGAGGCGCGTCTAAATAACCTAGACAAAGAAAACAAAATCTTGAAAGAGATCATCATAAAATCCTTTGAAACTCGAACCGAAAGGCTAGAAGAACTTGTAAAGTATAACACCGAAAAAGTGATGGAGAAGGTGATGAAAGTGAAGGACGATGAAGAACGCAATACCCGCTGGGGAAAACAATCTCTTGCCTATTTAAGAGAAGATGTCGACCTTAGATTTAAGATGGAGGAAGACCACATGAATAGTCAACTTTCTATAAGGGACTACATGTACCATGTAATCAACAATGATGTTTCCATTCTTTATGATAACATCGAGTATCTTTATGAGGAACAAAAGGAAAAGAACGACAAGTTTGAGAAGTTTATGAAGGAGGTTGAGGACGAGAAGAAGAAATATGAAGACTACTTCAATCTTAATATTTCCTAGTTATTTTTTCCTATTTTCTATCTATGTAAAAGATAGGCCTTAAACTATTTCTATCCCCGAATCGTGTAATAAGAAGGCTTGTTTAAAGCCTCGTTCTTAAAATAAAGTGTTTCGTTTATATCATATTCATCTTTATTCCACTTAAATTTTTTTCAAACTTATGACCTATTAGATTTATCAAACTTCTATATGTTATTGAAGATAATGGTTCGTCCACAAGCTCCTGCTACTACTTCAAACATTCACGTATCTTATGCCTTTATGCATCAGTTTGTGAATCGAAAAAATTCATTGGGTTATCACAGTATACGAATTGAAATTCTCTAATAGGCCGAATCATCAAGAAATATTTTCTTGATATTTTAGAGGTTAAATAGAATACAAGAGTCGTATAACATGGCACATGATGATGTTATGATCTGTGAATCATCACGTTCCATTTAGAAACTCAGCATGACTTACTGTAATATAATCACATTGATCAAGTGTCATTATATTATACTAATTTATGCTTCTGTTCCCAACATTACTTGAAAATATTCCTATTTTAAACTTGAATGTTTCAGAATTTAGAAACTAAAATAGTTTCTTTTATAATGTAATACAGATAGCGCGAAGAGGTAAATGATTTCAAATAAGAAAAATTAAGAAAATATCTTCAGAAATATGGAGGATATTTATAATGAAAGATATGATGATATTTTAGAATTTATAATATCAGAGGATGATGAAGAATACTGTGATATGTTGGGCTATGACCAGCAAGTCCCCAACCGAAAAGTATAAACGATAACTTGTTACGGGGTAAACTTGAAAGTCTAGTCTAAATATCAGTACCAACTGTTAAAACTATGCTATACCCGGCTGTGTCCGACTAAGTCCCTACAGTGATATTATTAATTGCTGCGGCATTCTTAATTATTGGGGATAGGCCTATCGGGAGTAACGTCTCCGATACATTTGACTAAGTCTTTATATTACTTAATAATGAAATTAAAATGACAAGGACAGAACAACTTGTCACGGGGCAAACAACGTTTAGTCTAAATATCACGCACTGGCATAACTTTTGATCCTGCGGAAGATCAACTTTACAAACTAAATTTTGTGGTCTAACAATGTTACTGAAATCATTATTTATGACAAACCTATGAACTCACTCAACCTCATGTTGACTTTTTAAGCATGTTTATTCTCAGGTACTTAAATATTGCTTCCACTGTATATCTACTGCTTTGATGATGATTGCTTGATATGCTTGAAGTCTTCATTACATATCATATCAATTAAAGACATATTTATCTTCCGCTGCAAAACTCAACAAAACCTCTCATGTAGAGTCGTTCTCGTTTATACAACTGTGATTTGATATAATTAGACACAAATACCCCAGGCCCTATTTGGGGGTGTCACAGATTGGTATCAGAGCAGGTTGTTGTAGAGAATCAGGATTGCATTTTATGTGTGCCTTATACAATTAGGTACCTTAGAAATGTAGGACTACAACTTTCCCCGACCATAGTGCCTTTAACTGTTAAATGCTACACTATGCCTTAGAAACTATGCTTATTAAATTCTTTAATATTTCTTAGAATGCCGAGCCAATCAGAGAACTCTGTCTACTCTCCAATTATGCCACCACATTCAAATGCGATACCTGTTGATTCTGCTAACTCTGGCTCTAATCACTCACCGGTATATAAACCAATGAGTACTTCTGAATGGGAAGCTATTCAAAGCCTTCCTAACTACAATGGTGACTACTCAGGCTACGAGCCCGAAAAAGAGCCTATTGAGGAATCGTCTAAAAACTTATATCTAAAGAGAAAGCAAACCGAAACCGCTACTGCTGATAAAGCCGGTCAATCAAAAAGGGCTAGCTCACCATCTCGTGAAAACATCGCTCAGATAGAGGCGCGTCTAAATAACCTAGACAAAGAAAACAAAATCTTGAAAGAGATCATCATAAAATCCTTCGAAACTCGAACCGAAATGCTAGAAGAACTTGTAAAGTATAACACCGAAAAAGTGATGGAGAAGGTGATGAAAGTGAAGGACGATGAAGAACGCAATACCCGCTGGGGAAAACAATCTCTTGCCTATTTAAGAGAAGATGTCGACCTTAGATTTAAGATGGAGGAAGACCACATGAATAGTCAACTTTCTATAAGGGACTACATGTACCATGTAATCAACAATGATGTTTCCATTCTTTATGATAACATCGAGTATCTTTATGAGGAACAAAAGGAAAAGAACGACAAGTTTGAGAAGTTTATGAAGGAGGTTGAGGACGAGAAGAAGAAATATGAAGACTACTTCAATCTTAATATTTCCTAGTTATTTTTTCCTATTTTCTATCTATGTAAAAGATAGGCCTTAAACTATTTCTATCCCCGAATCGTGTAATAAGAAGGCTTGTTTAAAGCCTCGTTCTTAAAATAAAGTGTTTCGTTTATATCATATTCATCTTTATTCCACTTAAATTTTTTTCAAACTTATGACCTATTAGATTTATCAAACTTCTATATGTTATTGAAGATAATGGTTCGTCCACAAGCTCCTGCTACTACTTCAAACATTCACGTATCTTATGCCTTTATGCATCAGTTTGTGAATCGAAAAAATTCATTGGGTTATCACAGTATACGAATTGAAATTCTCTAATAGGCCGAATCATCAAGAAATATTTTCTTGATATTTTAGAGGTTAAATAGAATACAAGAGTCGTATAACATGGCACATGATGATGTTATGATCTGTGAATCATCACGTTCCATTTAGAAACTCAGCATGACTTACTGTAATATAATCACATTGATCAAGTGTCATTATATTATACTAATTTATGCTTCTGTTCCCAACATTACTTGAAAATATTCCTATTTTAAACTTGAATGTTTCAGAATTTAGAAACTAAAATAGTTTCTTTTATAATGTAATACAGATAGCGCGAAGAGGTAAATGATTTCAAATAAGAAAAATTAAGAAAATATCTTCAGAAATATGGAGGATATTTATAATGAAAGATATGATGATATTTTAGAATTTATAATATCAGAGGATGATGAAGAATATTGTCCGCAGGGGTTTAGAGTTAGGAGCAAGGTATTCGTTAATGACTTCAGCAGGTACTGAATCATTTGGATCCTTTGAAGTCAGGTTCAGTCTTTGTAATTTGTCCACAGCCTCCTTCCTACTTTGCTCAATCCGTTTTCCAGTTCCAAAACTTCTCTTTTTCTGCGCTTTGCCAGCACATTTCATCATTATAATCCAGCTTTTACCGTTTAAAGTCGTTTATAGTTTTTGCTGCTTCATCAGCATTTTTTTTCCATTTTCGGAGAACCAATTCGTAGTTCGGAGTGTTTTTCAGAAACTTCACATTCAAATTAAGTCCAGAAGATAGACGTTATATATACACATATAACTGTTGGCGTAGACATCCTGCGAGATTTCAAAATACTGATTGCTAATTCCCAATGATTCGTATGGCAATTCTCATTACAAGATGCGAATGAGTAAATGATGGGGTTTCAATGAATAATTATAATGACTTTTTGGAGAGGCTAAAGTCAAAGGGTAATGAAGTTGTTGGTACATCTGCTAATAATGTGGTGGAATGTAAAAGGTTCCCTAGTAACGATGGTGTATATCTCAAGGTTATAATAAGGTTAGTCTGACTGAAAAGTCGAAGTTGACTTGCTGGAGCTGTGACAAAATTGGCTACTTTGAATAGGGGTCGCAAAGTTATTTTTGCTAATAAATGCCAAAGAATCTGATGCAGATACGTTGTTTAAATTTTTACTTTGGTTTCAAGAGTTTTTCGGGTACATAACTGTGGGTAACATGTGGTTGGATCATCATCTCGATTGCTCATCATTCGAAGTGTCTTCAGAAATTTTCGAAGGGTTTGAACACAGATTGTAATCGTTAACATACATTTAATGTTCTAACACAGTTTTGAAGTCAAAATATAGCTTGTGAAAGATGTAAGGATCTAAGAGTGATGATTTTGGTCATATCTCAAGTTGAATTTTGAGATTTCAAAATCAGAATATGTAATTAAATTTTGAATGAGTATGGTTGTTTTGATTTCTATAAAAGAATGTATATTGTTGTGAAAATAGGGAGTATAATGGATGATTTGCTGAATCAGATTCGAAGAATGTAACATATTAATTGTGAATTTATATATCTCTCGGGTATTACCTACCCGTTAAAAAAAATTTCACAATTAATATTTTGTACAAAAGAATTTTATTACAGTCTTTATGAAAATATATATATGTATATTTTCTTCAGATGTAACATAGATTTAATGAGTTAATGTTAAATTAAACTCATTTGATTTACGGTTGAAACTAGAATTGAATAATCCCTATAGGCTTTAAAAAGTACATAACTTTTACGCAGTATTTCTCTAATGACATTGAAATTATGAATCAATACTTCGTTATTTGTTGATGTATGATGTTTGGTTCGTGGAATTCTTGTGAATTTCGCAAAGTACGAATGATGTTATCTGATAAGTTTCGGGTACGAATGATGTTCTAATACATATATATATATATATATATATATATATATATATATATATATATATATATATATATATATATATATATATATATATATACATATAATTTCTTCAGAGGGAATGAGTTAATTCTTCATAACTCGTTGATACAATATACACGTTATTGATTCGTAATGATGTCCACATTGATTCTTGAACTGACAGAGTTTGTGATGTTATCGGTGTTGTTGATTCGGATGTTGACTGTACTGACGATGCTGGTAACGCTGACGGTACTGTTGATGCTGTTGGTAAAGCAAGTTTAGCTTGTTAATCATACACCATTTTTGTCAGGGTTTCTACTCTTCCTTCTATCATTTTGGTTCGTTTAACTAATTTATGGTTAGGGCTAGATTAGATAATCTCTAAGACTTTAGAGATTACATAATCGCCGCGGAATGTTTCTCCAATGAAGTTATGAATTAATACTTCTTCAGTTATTGTTGTTGGTACTCCTTGGTATCTATGGTGCGTATGACGTTGATGCTCGTGGGACAGATTGTGAAGTTGAGGATTACGGTGCGGTTGTGGTTGGAGGTGTTAATGGTACTGTTGGCGTTGATGATGGTGGTACTAGTTATGCTGCTGATGCTGCTGCTGGTGTTTGTAATCTCTGCATCATATTCTCCAAAGCCACTACCCGAGCGCGAAGCTCGTTGACTTCTTCTATTACACCGGGGTGATTGTCGGTTCGGACGAGCGGATAAATAAAATCTAAAATTTGATGTAATATATAATCGTAACGAGATACTCTGGAAATGAGCGAGAAAATGGTGTTTCGGACAGGTTCGCCGGTAAGTGCTTCAGGTTCTTCATCAAGAGGTCAATGTGGTGGATGGAAGGGATCACCTTCTTCTTGTCTCCAATGATTGAGGAGGCTACGAACCCATCCCCAATTCATCCAGAATAGGTGATGACTGATTGGTTGATCTATTCCGGTCACACTGCTTTCGGAGCTTGAATGGGATTCCATTTCAGAATCTGAGTGACTTGAACTGATGACTAATTTCATTTCGTACGTTTGGATAAAGGATTTTTTTTTCGATATGAAATGATTTTGGCTAACGGATGGTATTTTAATTACATAGAATATATATATATATATATATATATATATATATATATATATATATATATATATATATATATATATATATCAAAAGATTTCGTAGATTACGGAGGACTTTGCGGGATATGTCAGGCAAAGTTTAAAGTAACAGATACGATAAGATATGATTTAGCAGATATGCTAAGATAGGAATTTTTGTCTATACACTATTCTTGCAATCAATGCAGCAAGACGTGTCTTAGACTAAAAATGATAAGCAGGTAATTTCCTGAGGATGATAAGTAGTTAATTTTCGACACAAAATGATAAGCAAAACTTTTGACATGCAGACACGGTCGAAGTCCAGACTCACTAATGCATCCTATCGACTTATCAGTTAGACACACTAATGCAGACCTGGTTCGCTAAGATCACCGCTCTAATACCAACTGAAAGGACCTGTTCATATACATTATAAATGATTCACAATAGTTGATTACATTGCGAGGTATTTGACCTCTATATGATACATTTTACAAACATTGTATTCGTTCTTAAAAGACAAACTTTCTTTACATCGAAAATTGACAGGCATGCATACCATTTCATAATATCCACTATCCAACTATAAATTGATTTAATAATAATCTTTGATGAACTCAATGACTCGAATGCAACGTTCTTCGAAATATACTATGAAAGACTCCAAGTAATATCTTTAAAATGAGCAAATGCACAGCGGAAGATTTCTTTAACACCTGAGAATAAACATGCTTTAAAGTGTCAACCAAAAGGTTGGTGAGTTCATTAGTTTATCATAATCATTTATTTCCATCATTTTAATAGACCACAAGAATTTCATTTCCAGTTCTCATAAATATACGTCCCATGCATAGAGACAAAAATAATCATTCATATGGTGAACACCTGGTAACCGACATTAACTAGATATATATAAGAATATCCCCTATCATTCCGGGATCCTCCTTTGGACATGATATAAATTTCGAAGTACTAAAGCATCCGGTACTTTGAATGGGGCTTGTTGGGCCCGATAGATCTATCTTCAGGATTCGCGTCAATTAGGGTGTTTGTTCCCTAATTCTTAGATTACCAGACTTAATAAAAAGGGGCATATTCGATTTCGATCATTCAACCATATAATGTAGTTTCAATTACTTGTGTCTATTTCGTAAAACAGTTATAAAAACAGCGCATGTATTCTCAGTCCCAAAAATATATATTGCGAAAGCATTGAAAAAGGGAATAATGAAACTCACCATACTGTATTTCGTAGTAAAAATACATATAACGTCATTGAACAAGTGCAAGGTTGGCCTCGGATTCACGAACCTAAATTAATTATATATAATTATGTGTTGGTCAATATTTTTCTAACAAATTAGGTCAAGTCATAGTGTACCACAATCCTAATGCTCGAGACTAATATGCAAAAGTCAACAAAAGTAAATTTGACTCAAAATAATTTCCAAAAATCTATACATGATTAATATATAGTTTAAATATCGTTGTTTTATATTTTTAAATATTTTTAAAAGATTTATTAGAGTTAATAATATAATTTATTTATTAATAATTAAAATTTTTATATTAAATTTATATAATAAAATATACTTTTATATATATATTAAGTAATAAAATTTATAGGGTTCATTTAATATCATAAAGATAATATGATAGGTATTATTAAAGTAAGTTATTACACGTAGTAAAATATGTTTGTATCACATATTTATTTGATAAAATAATATCTATAATGATAGTAAGTAAAAGTTGTATTATTTTGTAATAATAATTATTATTATAAAAATATCAATATTTATAATTACTAAGATGACATTATGATAAAACGATAATTCTAATTATGATAACTTTAATATTTACGATAATTTTTAATATTATCTTTAAAATAATAATTCTATTTAAAATAATAATAATAATGATATTTTATAGTAACAATGACATTTCTATTAAAATGATAATTTTTGTTAAAATGATAATTTAATACTAACGATACTTTTAATAATAATAGTAATGATAAAAATAATAAGAACGATAATTTTATCTAAATCAATATCTTATAATATTTTAATTTCATCATGATACTCTTACTCATTATTTTCTAATCGTTTTGTTTAATAGCTTTTAATTGTCTTTTATATCGTGTTCATAATAATGATAATAATAGTAATCAAAATAATTAGGTGTTACAAATATTTGTTTTAATTACACTAATATTAATAATGATAGTTACTATAACATTATTAATTATAATACTAATAATTATCTTAATGATAATATAGTAATAATAATAATAACAATAACAATAACTATTTTTAAATAATGATATATATATTAATAATGATAATAATAATAATAATACTAATAATAATAATAATAATAATAATAATAATAATAATAATAATAATAATAATAATAATAATAATAATAATAATAATAATAATAATAATAATAATAATAATTGGATAATAATAATAATACTAATTGTAACTTTAACGATAATAACGATAGTAATAATAAAAAAATAACAATTTTTAATGATAAATCCCTTTTATTGATAAAGATAATAAAAATGATAATAATAAGATAAAACTAAAACGACGATAAAAACGAAGATAATAATAATCATTTTTAATAAAAATATCGAAAATTCAATTGATTATAACTTCTAATCCGTTCATCGAAACCATTCGATATCTAAAGGAAAAGTTCTTAATTTTTCGCTAGCTTTCCAAGGACATGCATATCTTATACCTTATCTCAACCGCAAGTGTAACTAATTCAATATTCAACCTAACATGTCTAAGGGCAATATCAAAAGTACAAGCATGCATAATCCTAAATACTCGAGCACTAGTCAGGGATACACTATTAGTATGTAAAAGTTAAATTATGAGTACTCACGTATCAATATTGAGATTCAATATTGCAGGAAAGGTACGTAGACGCAACGGAAATGATAAACACTATATTGACCTCACGAGCATACCCATGAACCATACTCAATTACCTCCATAGCTATAACCCATAATTTCCTTATTCCTATCCTACTCGAAAAACAATTTCGAAATCACTCGGACAGCACTCCGTCGTAATATTTTATGTATACTAATAATATCTTGAAATAATACGGGAAAAATATATATATATAAATCAATTGAGAGAGTTTAGAGAAAAATATTTTCAAGTTTCTATGAAATAATGAAACCTATTGAATTCTATTTATAATAGATTTTTGAATTATTAAAGTGAATTATTAAAGTATGAATTATTAAAGTGAATTATTAAAGTATGAATTATTAAAGTGAATTATTAAAGTATGAATTATTAAAGTGAATTATTAAAGTATGAATTATTAAAGTGAATTATTAAAGTATGAATTATTAAAGTGAATTATTAAAGTATGAATTATTAAAGTGAATTATTAAAGTAAATTATTAAAATTAAAGTAAAGTAAAAATAAAGTAAAGGTAAAGTTTAAGTATAGTAAAAGTATAAAACTATGTACGTATAATACGCGTATAAATATATATAATATTAATTTAAATCGTTATATATATTTAATAAAATAAAATATAAATATCGTTATCTTTATCATACTAGTTAAGTAATGAGTTGTCAAAAGTGGTTCTAGATATTTATAAAAGTTATATACGTTTTAATAATAAAGTTCTTTTTAAACTGAAAACGTTTTTTTACGTTTGAAACTAAATAGATCAATCGAGTCTTTATGAGATTCAATCTTCCACTATCCTTTGTCTAGTTCTCAATGATTGACAATTTGTTCTTATTTATAAATCACTTTACCATTTTTCGAATATTGTTAAAATGGAAAGATTTCTCAAATCAACGTGGGACTTTCAACAGAGACTTGTAATCATAATTCAATATATCTGATAATTCAATCATTTGATCTTATCTTCTAATTCCATTGATAAACATTTTGAAACAGATACAATCATATAAAGTATTTAATCTAATATTCTGTTTACGTTTCAAGTTATAATATATATACACATATACATATATAATCATATTCGTTCAATGGTTCGTGAATCGTTGGAACTTGGTCGAGGTTGAATGAATGTATGAACATAGTTTAAAATTCTTGCAATTTAACTTAACAAATATTGCTTATCGTGTCGGAAACATATAAAGATTAAAGTTTAAATTTGGTTGGAAATTTCCGGGTTGTCACAGTACCTACCCGTTAAAGAAATTTCATCCTGAAATTTGAGTGGAAAGGTCGTGAATGATAATAAGTATGTTTTCATGATGCATACGGGCTAAAAATTAGAGTTTTATCATCAGCGAATAATTTGGATAAACAATCCATTTATATGAAGAGTACGAATGAAGCTAACATAGAAGAGTGAAATGAGTAAGTGTAGATTCATCATATCATTTGACATAGATATGATCGATTCCCTGATTTCAAGGGATTTGAAGAAAATCTTCTTAATAAGATTTAACTCTCCGGTAATCAAGGGAATTAGGATCCGCTTTAAATGCGGTCGTCCATTTTAATTGTTCTGTCAGAGATTTTCTTATAAATTCACCTCCTTCGTTTCCTTACAACTCACACCTTCTGTTGATGCATTTTATGCAAGTCCCTAGTCATCTACCCACATCCATTGCAGGTACAACAGTTTATAGGCCACCATGATTGCTCGTTATTATCCTATCTGTGTTTGTATGTGGTTACAGGAACTGCAGGAATGAGATTTAGATGTTTGACTATGTTAGATTTAGTCAGACGTACGAGTGAAGCCTCACTAGTATGGCTGACAGGCTCATACGCACGGTTGATGCTGAGCTAAGTCACAATTACAAACTAAATGAGAAGACACGAGTGAGTGATCACCCGTACTGCTGATGAAGCCAACTCGTACGTGTGATAGTGAGTCAACAGCAGGGGTATATAAAGTCTTATGTTCTTCATTTTAGGTTAAGCCTCTCATTTGTTACACACACTCAGATCTAGTGAGCTCCTCCGATTCTCTCTCAGTCCAAATCACCCAGGTGGTGAATAATAGCTCTAGGTGTTGATCTAATCACACTTGATTTAGTTGTGGTTTGACTAAATTAATCAGTAAACTTAACCTATGCACTAGAGGGTTTGATTCACTTATTCCGCCATTGTGTGAGTTAAATCTGTTGATTTCTAAGTTCCTAGTCATGTTTCATCACCTTCTATTCTTTCCCCCTCAACTCATATTTTAAAGTATTCATCAATATGCTCCATCCAGTTCTGATTCTCGATATACTTCTAACTTTCATATCAGTCATTCTTCTTTTTCATCTACCGCCGGAAGAATCTATTTACTTCTACTATACTCTTGGGTTTATATTGTTTCTAGTTCTCCCGTGTCTTTATATTGCTATATGCATCGATATATATGGTTTATAATTTCTGGTTTGTCGTTGGGATTTATATGTTCCCTTATATTTCAAAGTCTCTGCTTCCGTCTTCTATAATCCTTATCATTCACAGTTAATGCTCTCTTTTATTTGCTGCAATTTATACCCCCATTTCTATTACGGAGTTTTGTCCTTTCGTTTCTTCTTCTAGCGATTAAGCACCGCTTGTAATGGTCCAGAATTCACAGATATGAATTTCGGAATGAACATTGTTAATGTTCTAGGAAGGAAATTGTAATGGCACGATCTTGACTTGTCAAATTACTAGAATACCTTGGAAAAGGCCGAATCATCAAGAAATATTTTCTTGAAATTTTAGAGGTTAAATAGAATACAAGAGTCGTATAACATGGCACATGATGATGTTATGATCTGTGAATCATCACGTTCCATTTAGAAACTCAGCATGACTTACTGTAATATAATCACATTGATCAAGTGTCATTATATTATACTAATTTATGCTTCAGTTCCCAACATTACTTCAAAATATTCCTATTTTAAACTTGAATGTTTCAGAATTTAGAAACTAAAATAGTTTCTTTTATGATGTAATACAGATAGCGCGAAGAGGTAAATGATTTCAAATAAGAAAAATTAAGAAAATATCTTCAGAAATATGGAGGATATTTATAATGAAAGATATGATGATATTTTAGAATTTATAATATCAGAGGATGATGAAGAATATTGTCCGCAGGGGTTTAGAGTCAGGAGCAAGGTATTCGTTAATGACTTCAGCAGGTACTGAATCATTTGGATCCTTTGAAGTCAGGTTCAGTCTTTGTAATTTGTCCACAGCCTCCTTCCTACTTTGCTCAATCCGTTTTCCAGTTCCAAAACTTCTCTTTTTCTGCGCTTTGCCAGCACATTTCATCATTATCATCCAGCTTTTACCGTTTAAAGTCGTTTATAGTTTTTGCTGCTTCATCAGCATTTTTTTTCCATTTTCGGAGAACCAATTCGTAGTTCGGAGTGTTTTTCAGAAACTTCACATTCAAATTAAGTCCAGAAGATAGACGTTGTATATACACATATAACTGTTGGCGTAGACATCCTGCAAGATTTCAAAATACTGATTGTTAATTCCCAATGATTCGTATGACAATTCTCATTACAAGATGCGAATGAGTAAATGATGGGGTTTCAATGAATAATTATAATGACTTTTTGGAGAGGCTAAAGTCAAAGGGTAATGAAGTTGTTGGTACATCTGCTAATAATGTGGTGGAATGTAAAAGGTTCCCTGGTAACGATGGTGTATATCTCAAGGTTATAATAAGGTTAGTCTGACTAAAAAGTCGAAGTTGACTTGCTGGAGCTGTGACAAAACTGGCTACTTTGAATAGGGGTCGCAAAGTTATTTTTGCTAATAAATGCCAAAGAATCTGACGCGGATACGTTGTTTAAACTTTTACTTTGGTTTCAAGAGTTTTTCGGGTACATAACTGTGGGTAACATGTGGTTGGATCATCATCTCGATTGCTCATCATTCGAAGTGTCTTCAGAAATTTTTGAAGGGTTTGAACACAGATTGTAATCGTTAACATACATTTGATGTTCTAACACAGTTTTGAAGTCAAAATATAGCTTGTGAAAGATGTAAGGATCTAAGAGTGATGATTTTGGTCATATCTCAAGTTGAATTTTGAGATTTCAAAATCAGAATATGTAATTAAATTTTGAATGAGTATGGTTGTTTTGATTTCTATAAAAGAATGTATATTGTTGTGAAAATAGGGAGTATAATGGATGATTTGCTGAATCAGATTCGAAGAATGTAACATATTAATTGTGAATTTATATATCTCTCGGGTATTACCTACCCGTTAAAAAAAATTTCACAATTAATATTTTGTACAAAAGAATTTTATTACAGTCTTTATGAAAATATATGTATGTATATTTTCTTCAGATGTAACATAGATTTAATGAGTTAATGTTAAATTAAACTCATTTGATTTACGGTTGAAACTAGAATTGAATAATCCCTAAAGGCTTTAAAAAGTACATAACTTTTACGCAGTATTTCTCTAATGACATTGAAATTATGAATCAATACTTCGTTATTTGTTGATGTATGATGTTTGGTTCGTGGAATTCTTGTGAATTTCGCAAAGTACGAATGATGTTATCTGAAAAGTTTCGGGTACATCGATGATGAAAGTGTAAAATCAAATATATACTTGATTTATTATGAATTGGAATTTGTTGAATTGCGACAGAGATTGTAGTTAACGCTGGTTAAGTTGCGGCCGAAGGACGTACATTATTGCATATTTGTAATATGAATTAACCGAGTAGTTAAGATTCACACACAATAGCTTAGCACGGAAAGATTTATTTCAATATATATATATATATATATATATATATATATATATATATATATATATATATATATATATATATATATATATATATATAATATACATATAATTTCTTCAGAGGAAATGAGTTAATTCTTCATAACTCGTTGATACAATATACACGTTATTGATTCGTAATGATGTCCACATTGATTCTTGAACTGACAGAGTTTGTGATGTTATCGGTGTTGTTGATTCGGATGTTGACTGTACTGACGATGCTGGTAACGCTGACGGTACTGTTGATGCTGTTGGTAAAGCAAGTTTAGCTTGTTAATCATACACCATTTTTGTCAGGGTTTCTACTCTTCCTTCTATCATTTTGGTTCGTTTAACTAATTTATGGTTAGGGCTAGATTAGATAATCTCTAAGACTTTAGATATTACATAATCGCCGCGGAATGTTTCTCCAATGAAGTTATGAATTAATACTTCTTCAGTTATTGTTGTTGGTACTCCTTGGTATCTATGGTGCGTATGACGTTGATGCTCGTGGGACAGATTGTGAAGTTGAGGATTACGACGCGGTTGTGGTTGGAGGTGGTAATGGTACTGTTGGCGTTGATGATGGTGGTACTAGTTATGCTGCTGATGCTGCTGCTGCTGGTGTTTGTAATCTCTGCATCATATTCTCCAAAGCCACTACCCGAGCGCGAAGCTCGTTGACTTCTTTTATTACACCGGGGTGATTGTCGGTTCGGACGAGCGGATAAATAAAATCTAAAATTTGATGTAATATATAATCGTAACGAGATACTCTGGAAATGAGCGAGAAAATGGTGTTTCGGACAGGTTCGCCGGTAAGTGCTTCAGGTTCTTCATCAAGAGGTCAATGTGGTGGATGGAAGGGATCACCTTCTTCTTGTCTCCAATGATTGAGGAGGCTACAAACCCATCCCCAATTCATCCAGAATAGGTGATGACTGATTGGTTGATCTATTCCGGTCACACTGCTTTCGGAGCTTGAATGGGATTCCATTTCAGAATCTGAGTGACTTGAACTGATGACGAATTTCATTTCGTACGATTGGATAAAGGATTTTTTTTCCGATATGAAATGATTTTGGCTAACGGATGGTATTCTAATTACATAGAATATATATATATATATATATATATATATATATATATATATATATATATATATATATATATATATATATATATAGATCAAAAGATTTCGTAGATTACGGAGGACTTTGCGGGATATGTCAGGCAAAGTTTAAAGTAACAGATACGATAAGATATGATTTAGCAGATATGCTAAGATATGAATTTTTGTCTATACACTATTCTTGCAATCAATGCAGTAAGACGTGTCTTAGACTAAAAATGATAAGCAGGTAATTTCCTGAGGATGATAAGTAGTTAATTTTCGACACAAAATGATAAGCAAAACTTTTGACATGCAGACACGGTCGAAGTCCAGACTCACTAATGCATCCTATCGACTTATCAGTTAGACACACTAATGCAGACCTGGTTCGCTAAGACCACCGCTCTAATACCAACTGAAAGGACCCGTTCATATACATTATAAATGATTCACAATAGTTGATTACATTGCGAGGTATTTGACCTCTATATGATACATTTTACAAACATTGTATTCGTTTTTAAAAGACAAACTTTCTTTACATCGAAAATTGACAGGCATGCATACCATTTCATAATATCCATCCACTATCCAACTATAAATTGATTTAATAATAATCTTTGATGAACTCAATGACTCGAATGCAACTTTCTTCGAAATATGCTATGAAAGACTCCAAGTAATATCTTTAAAATGAGCAAATGCACAGCGGAAGATTTCTTTAACACCTGAGAATAAACATGCTTTAAAGTGTCAACCAAAAGGTTGGTGAGGTCATTAGTTTATCATAATCATTTATTTCCATCATTTTAATAGACCACAAGAATTTCATTTCCAGTTCTCATAAATATACGTCCCATGCATAGAGACAAAAATAATCATTCATATGGTGAACACCTGGTAACCGACATTAACTAGATATATATAAGAATATCCCCTATCATTCCGGGATCCTCCTTTGGACATGATATAAATTTCGAAGTACTAAAGCATCCGGTACTTTGAATGGGGCTTGTTGGGCCCGATAGATCTATCTTCAGGATTCGCGTCAATTAGGGTGTTTGTTCCCTAATTCTTAGATTACCAGACTTAATAAAAAGGGGCATATTCGATTTCGATCATTCAACCATATAATGTAGTTTCAATTACTTGTGTCTATTTCGTAAAACAGTTATAAAAACAGCGCATGTATTCTCAGTCCCAAAAATATATATTGCGAAAGCATTGAAAAAGGGAATAATGAAATTCACCATACTGTATTTCGTAGTAAAAATACATATAACGTCATTGAACAAGTGCAAGGTTGGCCTCGGATTCACGAACCTAAATTAATTATATATAATTATGTGTTGGTCAATATTTGTCTAACAAATTAGGTCAAGTCATAGTGTACCACAATCCTAATGCTCGAGACTAATATGCAAAAGTCAACAAAAGTAAATTTGACTCAAAATAATTTCCAAAAATCTATACATGATTAATATATAGTTTAAATATCGTTGTTTTATATTTTTAAATATTTTTAAAAGATTTATTAGAGTAAATAATATAATTTATTTATTAATAAATAAAATTTTTATATTAAATTTATATAATAAAATATACTTATATATATATATTAAGTAATAAAATTTATAGGGTTCATTTAATATCATAAAGATAATATGATAGGTATTATTAAAGTAAGTTATTACACGTAGTAAAATATGTTTGTATCACATATTTATTTGATAAAATAATATCTATAATGATAGTAAGTAAAAGTTGTATTATTTTGTAATAATAATTATTATTATAAAAATATCAATATTTATAATTACTAAGATGACATTATGATAAAACGATAATTCTAATTATGATAACTTTAATATTTACGATAATTTTTAATATTATCTTTAAAATAATAATTCTATTTAAAATAATAATAATAATGATATTTTATAGTAACAATGACATTTCTATTAAAATGATAATTTTTGTTAAAATGATAATTTAATACTAACGATACTTTTAATAATAATAGTAATGATAAAAATAATAAGAACGATAATTTTATCTAAATCAATATCTTATAATATTTTAATTTCATCATGATACTCTTACTCATTATTTTCTAATCGTTTTGTTTAATAGCTTTTAATTGTCTTTCATATCGTGTTCAAAATAATGATAATAATAGTAATCAAAATAATTAGGTGTTACAAATATTTGTTTTAATTACACTAATATTAATAATGATAGTTACTATAACATTATTAACGATAATACTAATAATTATCTTAATGATAATATAGTAATAATAATAATAACAATAACAATAACCATTTTTAAATAATGATATATATATTAATAATGATAATAATAATAATAATAATACTAATAATAATAATAATAATAATAATAATAATAATAATACTAATAATAATAATAATAATAATTGGATAATAATAATAATAATAATTATAACTTTAACGATAATAACGATAGTAATAATAAAAAAATAACAATTTCTAATGATAAATCCCTTTTATTGATAAAGATAATAAAAATGATAATAATAAGATAAAACTAGAACGACGATAAAAACGACGATAATAATAATCATTTTTAATAAAAATATCGAAAATTCAATTTGATTATAACTTCTAATCCGTTCATCGAAACCATTCGATATCTAAAGGAAAAGTTCTTAATTTTTCGCTAGCTTTCCAAGGACATGCATATCTTATACCTTATCTCAACCGCAAGTGTAACTAATTCAATATTCAACCTAACATGTCTAAGGGCAATATCAAAAGTACAAGCATGCATAATCCTAAATACTCGAGCACTAGTCAGGGATACACTATTAGTATGTAAAAGTTAAATTATGAGTACTCACGTATCAATATTGAGATTCAATATTGCAGGAAAGGTACGTAGACGCAACGGAAATGATAAACACTATATTGACCTCACGAGCATACCCATGAACCATACTCAATCACCTCCATAGCTATAACCCATAATTTCCTTATTCCTATCCTACTCGAAAAACAATTTCGAAATCACTCGGACAGCACTCCGTCGTAATATTTTATGTATACTAATAATATCTTGAAATAATACGGGAAAAATATATATATATAAATCAATTGAGAGAGTTTAGAGAAAAATATTTTCAAGTTTCTATGAAATAATGAAACCTATTGAATTCTATTTATAATAGATTTTTGAATTATTAAAGTGAATTATTAAAGTATGAATTATTAAAGTGAATTATTAAAGTATGAATTATTAAAGTGAATTATTAAAGTATGAATTATTAAAGTGAATTATTAAAGTATGAATTATTAAAGTGAATTATTAAAGTATGAATTATTAAAGTGAATTATTAAAGTTAAAGTAAAGTAAAAATAAAGTAAAGGTAAAGTTTAAGTATAGTAAAAGTATAAAACTATGTACGTATAATACGCGTATAAATATATATAATATTAATTTAAATCGTTATATATATTTAATAAAATAAAATATAAATATCGTTATCTTTATCATACTAGTTAAGTAATGAGTTGTCAAAAGTGGTTCTAGATATTTATAAAAGTTATATACGTTTTAATAATAAAGTTCTTTTTAAACTGAAAACGTTTTTTTACGTTTGAAACTAAATAGATCAATCGAGTCTTTATGAGATTCAATCTTCCACTATCCTTTGTCTAGTTCTCAATGATTGACAATTTGTTCTTATTTATAAATCACTTTACCATTTTTCGAATATTGTTAAAATGGAAAGATTTCTCAAATCAACGTGGGCCTTTCAACAGAGACTTGTAATCATAATTCAATATATCTTATAATTCAATCATTTGATCTTATCTTCTAATTCCATTGATAAACATTTTGAAACAGATACAATCATATAAAGTATTTAATCTAATATTTTGTTTACGTTTCAAGTTATAATATATATACACATATACATATATAATCATATTGGTTCAATGGTTCGTGAATCGTTGGAACTTGGTCGAGGTTGAATGAATGTATGAACATAGTTTAAAATTCTTGCAATTTAACTTAACAAATATTGCTTATCGTGTCGGAAACATATAAAGATTAAAGTTTAAATTTGGTTGGAAATTTCCGGGTTGTCACAGTACCTACCCGTTAAAGAAATTTCATCCCGAAATTTGAGTGGAAAGGTCGTGAATGATAATAAGTATGTTTTCATGATGCATACGGGCTAAAAATTAGAGTTTTATCATCAGCGAATAATTTGGATAAACAATCCATTTATATGAAGAGTACGAATGAAGCTAACATAGAAGAGTGAAATGAGTAAGTGTAGATTCATCATATCATTTGACATAGATATGATTGATTCCCTGATTTCAAGGGATTTGAAGAAAATCTTCTTAATAAGATTTAACTCTCCGGTAATCAAGGGAATTAGGATCCGCTTTAAATGCGATCGTCCATTTTAATTGTTCTGTCAGAGATTTTCTTATAAATTCACCTCCTTCGTTTCCTTACAACTCACACCTTCTGTTGATGCATTTTATGCAAGTCCCTAGTCATCTACCCACGTCCATTGCAGGTACAACAGTTTATAGGCCACCATGATTGCTCGTTATTATCCTATCTATGTTTGTATGTGGTTACAGGAACTGCAGGAACGAGATTTAGATGTTTGACTATGTTAGATTTAGTCAGACGTACGAGTGAAGCCTCACTAGTATGGCTGACAGGATCATACGCACGGTTGATGCTGAGCTAAGTCACAATTACAAACTAAATGAGAAGACACGAGTGAGTGATCACCCGTACGGCTGATGAAGCCAACTCGTACGTGTGATAGTGAGTCAACAGCAGGGGTATATAAAGTCTTATGTTCTTCATTTTAGGTTAAGCCTCTCATTTGTTACACACACTCAGATCTAGTGAGCTCCTCTGATTCTCTCTCAGTCCAAATCACCCAGGTGGTGAATAATAGCTCTAGGTGTTGATCTAATCACACTTGATTTAGTTGTGGTTTGACTAAATTAATCAATAAACTTAACCTATTCACTAGAGGGTTTGATTCACTTATTCCGCCATTGTGTGAGTTAAATCTGTTGATTTCTAAGTTCCTAGTCATGTTTCATCACCTTCTATTATTTCCCCCTCAACTCATATTTTAAAGTATTCATCAATATGCTCTATCCAGTTCTGATTCTCGATATACTTCTAACTTTCATATCAGTCATTCTTCTTTTTCATCTACCGCCGGAAGAATCTATTTACTTCTACTATACTCTTGGGTTTATATTGTTTCTAGTTCTCCCGTGTCTTTATATTGCTATATGCATCGATATATATGGTTTATAATTTCTGGTTTGTCGTTGGGATTTATATGTTCCCTTATATTTCAAAGTCTCTGCTTCAGTCTTCTATAATCCTTATCATTCATAGTTAATGCTCTCTTTTATTTGCTGCAATTTATACCCCAATTTCTATTACGGAGTTTTGTCCTTTCGTTTCTTCTTCTTGCGATTAAGCACCGCTTGTAATGGTCCAGAATTCACAGATATGAATTTCGGAATGAACATTGTTAATGTTCTAGGAAGGAAATTGTAATGGCACGATCTTGACTTGTCAAATTACTAGAATACCTTGGAAAAGGCCGAATCATCAAGAAATATTTTCTTGAAATTTTAGAGGTTAAATAGAATACAAGAGTCGTATAACATGGCACATGATGATGTTATGATCTGTGAATCATCACGTTCCATTTAGAAACTCAGCATGACTTACTGTAATATAATCACATTGATCAAGTGTCATTATATTATACTAATTTATGCTTCAGTTCCCAACATTACTTCAAAATATTCCTATTTTAAACTTGAATGTTTCAGAATTTAGAAACTAAAATAGTTTCTTTTATGATGTAATACAGATAGCGCGAAGAGGTAAATGATTTCAAATAAGAAAAATTAAGAAAATATCTTCAGAAATATGGAGGATATTTATAATGAAAGATATGATGATATTTTAGAATTTATAATATCAGAGGATGATGAAGAATATTGTCCGCAGGGGTTTAGAGTCAGGAGCAAGGTATTCGTTAATGACTTCAGCAGGTACTGAATCATTTGGATCCTTTGAAGTCAGGTTCAGTCTTTGTAATTTGTCCACAGCCTCCTTCCTACTTTGCTCAATCCGTTTTCCAGTTCCAAAACTTCTCTTTTTATGCGCTTTGCCAGCACATTTCATCATTATCATCCAGCTTTTACCGTTTAAAGTCGTTTATAGTTTTTGCTGCTTCATCAGCATTTTTTTTCCATTTTCGGAGAACCAATTCGTAGTTCGGAGTGTTTTTCAGAAACTTCACATTCAAATTAAGTCCAGAAGATAGACGTTATATATACACATATAACTGTTGGCGTAGACATCCTGCAAGATTTCAAAATACTGATTGTTAATTCCCAATGATTCGTATGACAATTCTCATTACAAGATGCGAATGAGTAAATGATGGGGTTTCAATGAATAATTATAATGACTTTTTGGAGAGGCTAAAGTCAAAGGGTAATGAAGTTGTTGGTACATCTGCTAATAATGTGGTGGAATGTAAAAGGTTCCCTGGTAACGATGGTGTATATCTCATGGTTATAATAAGGTTAGTCTGACTGAAAAGTCGAAGTTGACTTGCTGGAGCTGTGACAAAACTGGCTACTTTGAATAGGGGTCGCAAAGTTATTTTTGCTAATAAATGCCAAAGAATCTGACGCGGATACGTTGTTTAAACTTTTACTTTGGTTTCAAGAGTTTTTCGGGTACATAACTGTGGGTAACATGTGGTTGGATCATCATCTCGATTGCTCATCATTCGAAGTGTCTTCAGAAATTTTTGAAGGGTTTGAACACAGATTGTAATCGTTAACATACATTTGATGTTCTAACACAGTTTTGAAGTCAAAATATAGCTTGTGAAAGATGTAAGGATCTAAGAGTGATGATTTTGGTCATATCTCAAGTTGAATTTTGAGATTTCAAAATCAGAATATGTAATTAAATTTTGAATGAGTATGGTTGTTTTGATTTCTATAAAAGAATGTATATTGTTGTGAAAATAGGGAGTATAATGGATGATTTGCTGAATCAGATTCGAAGAATGTAACATATTAATTGTGAATTTATATATCTCTCGGGTATTACCTACCCGTTAAAAAAAATTTCACAATTAATATTTTGTACAAAAGAATTTTATTACAGTCTTTATGAAAATATATATATGTATATTTTCTTCAGATGTAACATAGATTTAATGAGTTAATGTTAAATTAAACTCATTTGATTTACGGTTGAAACTAGAATTGAATAATCCCTAAAGGCTTTAAAAAGTACATAACTTTTACGCAGTATTTCTCTAATGACATTGAAATTATGAATCAATACTTTATTATTTGTTGATGTATGATGTTTGGTTCATGGAATTCTTGTGAATTTCGCAAAGTACGAATGATGTTATCTGAAAAGTTTCGGGTACATCGATGATGAAAGTGTAAAATCAAATATATACTTGATTTATTATGAATTGGAATTTGTTGAATTGCGACAGAGATTGTAGTTAACGCTGGTTAAGTTGCGGCCGAAGGACGTACATTATTGCATATTTGTAATATGAATTAACCGAGTAGTTAAGATTCACACACAATAGCTTAGCACGGAAAGATTTATTTCAATATATATATATATATATATATATATATATATATATATATATATATATATATATATATATATATATATATATATATATATATATATATATATATATATATATATAATATACATATAATTTCTTCAGAGGAAATGAGTTAATTCTTCATAACTCGTTGATACAATATACACGTTATTGATTCGTAATGATGTCCACATTGATTCTTGAACTGACAGAGTTTGTGATGTTATCGGTGTTGTTGATTCGGATGTTGACTGTACTGACGATGCTGGTAACGCTGACGGTACTGTTGATGCTGTTGGTAAAGCAAGTTTAGCTTGTTAATCATACACCATTTTTGTCAGGGTTTCTACTCTTCCTTCTATCATTTTGGTTCGTTTAACTGATTTATGGTTAGGGCTAGATTAGATAATCTCTAAGACTTTAGAGATTACATAATCGCCGCGGAATGTTTCTCCAATGAAGTTATGAATTAATACTTCGTCAGTTATTGTTGTTGGTACTCCTTGGTATCTATGGTGCGTATGACGTTGATGCTCGTGGGACAGATTGTGAAGTTGAGGATTACGACGCGGTTGTGGTTGGAGGTGGTAATGGTACTGTTGGCATTGATGATGGTGGTACTGGTTATGCTGCTGATGCTGCTGCTGGTGTTTGTAATCTCTGCACCATATTCTCCAAAGCCACTACCCGAGGGCGAAGCTCGTTGACTTCTTCTATTACACCGGGGTGATTGTCGGTTCGGACGAGCGGATAAATAAAATCTAAAATTTGATGTAATATATAATCGTAACGAGATACTCTGGAAATGAGCGAGAAAATGGTGTTTCGGACAGGTTCACTGGTAAGTGCTTCAGGTTCTTCGTCAAGAGGGCAATGTGGTGGATGGAAGGGATCACCTTCTTCTTGTCTCCAATGATTGAGGAGGCTACGAACCCATCCCCAATTCATCCAGAATAGGTGATGACTGATTGGTTGATCTATTCCGGTCACACTGCTTTCGGAGCTTGAATGGGATTCCATTTCGGAATCTGAGTGACTTGAACTGATGACGAATTCCATTTCGTACGATTGGATAAAGGATTTTTTTTTTCGATATGAAATTAATTTGGCTAACGGATGGTATTCTAATTACATAGAATATATATATATATATATATATATATATATATATATATATATATATATATATATATATATATATATATATATATATATATATATATATATATATATATATATATATATATATATATATATATATATATAGATCAAAAGATTTCGTAGATTACGGAGGACTTTACGGGATATGTCAGGCAAAGTTTAAAGTAACAGATACGATAAGATATGATTTAGCAGATATGCTAAGATATAAATTTTTGTCTATACACTATTCTTGCAATCAATGCAGCAAGACGTGTCTTAGACTAAAAATGATAAGCAGGTAATTTCCTGAGGATGATAAGTAGTTAATTTTCGACACAAAATGATAAGCAAAACTTTTGACATGCAGACACGGTCGAAGTCTAGACTCACTAATGCATCCTATCGACTTATCAGTTAGACACACTAATGCAGATCTGGTTCGCTAAGACCACCGCTCTAATACCAACTGAAAGGACCCGTTCATATACATTATAAACGATTCACAATAGTTGATTACATTGCGAGGTATTTGACCTCTATATGATACATTTTACAAACATTGTATTCGTTTTTAAAAGACAAACTTTCTTTACATCGAAAATTGACAGGCATGCATACCATTTTATAATATCCACTATCCAACTATAAATTGATTTAATAATAACCTTTGATGAACTCAATGACTCGAATGCAACGTTCTTCGAAATATGCTATGAAAGACTCCAAGTAATATCTTTAAAATGAGCAAATGCACAGCGGAATATTTCTTTAACACCTGAGAATAAACATGATTTAAAGTGTCAACCAAAAGGTTGGTGTAACGACCCGCACTTTTTCGATCATACTATACTTATAAGATTAATATTTACATAAAATAAACATTACCAACTTGATAAGCAATCCAAATTGTTGAGACTTATGTTTCCGAAAAGAGTTTTACACAACGTTTGACCGTCTAGTTTGACCGATGATATCACGAACTATACAATATATGATAATTATACGTTTGTGTATATATATGTATATATACATATTTAACATGATTAAAGAATGTTTTAATATCTCATTTTGTATTAATAACAATAAGTTACAAGTATATTTTGAAACTACTAACTTAAGTTTTCAAAACGATAACTATACGTAACGTTATTTGACATAAATACTTAAGACTTATAATGTTATACATGTATTGTATAAGTAATGTATTTAATCACTTTTAAAGACTTAAATACATAAAATCATATAAGTGTATTCACAAAAGATAGCTATATTTGAATCCTCATTCCATTTTTCACAAAATTTCTATACGTATATCTAGAGTATAAGTACTCGTATCATACCTAGCTTCTATACGTATTTACTAATAGTAAATACACATCAAATCACCACCTAACCCACCCTTGTTACTGCCCTTAGAGCAAGGTAATTGGAATTTGGATGCATGCATGAATTATTATACAAAAATACAAGAGAAAACCTTGTCTTGTCTCCTCATGGCCACGTTTTTATGGCCTTTATATGTATCATCATCTTCATTCATTTTACTTCAACTTTCTAGCCAAAACACACACATACTTTGAAGCCTTAAAACCCTTAATCAATTCAGCAAAGTTTCCAAGAAGATCTAGCTTCAAAAACCATACTAAAACACCATAAGAAAACCATACAAAAACACTTCAAGAAAACCTTCCAAGAACACCAACTTACTTCCAATCTTTCATCCACTTCTATCACCCTTTTGATTCTAGCTTCTTACTCCTCTTTTACAGCAAACTTATCCAAGGAACTTGAGGTAGAATCTATATTCATAACCTTATTCGATTCATATATATATAGCTATCTTATTTTGTGGTACAAAAGTTTAACAACAAGAACATAGTTTGAATGTTTTCAAACTTGTTTGCAAACTAAATAGATCCTTCTAACTTAACTTTTAAAATACTTCAAGACATGTAACATAACTTATTTATATGTTAATTTAACAAGGTAAAACTTGGTTTTTCAAAGTATAAGTATTTTTGGAAAAATGGTCATTAAATGATTTTGTTGTAACAAAATGTTTAACTTCATATGTTTCACTAAACTTTCACTTATGCCGTATGATTTTGAATACAAACCAAGGTATTTACAGTTCATAGTCTTAAAGAAGAACTCGATCCAAGAAGATGGCAATTTGAATCAACGAAAACGGACTTGTAACGAAGAAACTATGACCGAAACAAAATTGGCTATCCTAGATCATTTCAACTACGGGATCAATTGGAAAAAAATGATATAAATCACATAGTTCTAAGATAACATGATATTTTATACTTATAATTTAATTTTATATGGTTCAGGATCACCCGTAAACAATACGAGAAGATTAATCATAAGATCCCATGATTGTACGCAACACGTCATTTGACAACACCGGTACTTTATGTACGCAACACGTCATTTGACAACACCGGTACCATGGGTCAAGATTAATCTCGACCAATACATATACGATGGGGGTTTTTATTTATTTCGTTGGGGGTTTTGTTTATTGCGGGTATATTAAACATCTAAAAATGAACCATTAAAATTGAATTACTAACATCGGAATGCTAACTACGGACTAAGGAAATATTCAAAATATTAAAAGTATAACAAGTATATATATATATAACGTTTGTTTTAAAATGAAAACATATTGATATATTATATATGGATAGGTTCGTGATATCAACCGGAAGACCGAGTCAAAATATATATATCATCAAGACAAGGGTGAGTATATAGTCCCACTTTTAAACTCTAAATATTTCGGGATGAGAATACATGTATTTTATGTTTTACGATATGGACACAAGTAACTGAAAAATATGTTCTACGTTGAGTTGTACCACTGGCATACTTCCCTGTAGCTTGGTAACTAATATTTACAGCGGTATTGTAAACGCGAATCCTGTTGATAGATCTATCGGGCCTGACAACCCCAACCGGACTGGACGACCAGTATTCAACGGTTGCACAGTACTTCGTTTTGTGACTACACTTGGTACGGTGTAGTAAGATTTCATATTAAAGGGAATATGCGACGTGAAAATGTTAAGTATGGTTACCAAGTGCTCAACCACTTAGAATACTTTTATTAAACTGTTTATATACGAAATCTTGTGGTCTATATATATATTGCTGCCGGCATTAAACCTATATCTCACCAACTTTATGTTGACCTTTTTAAAACATGTCTATTCTCAGGTGATTTCTAAAGCTTCCGCTGCATCATGTTGGATCTAACCAGGATCTTGCGTACGCATGTTTGTGTCAAAAATAAAACTGCATATCCGAGATGTTGTACTGTAAAATATGCTAGAAACCGTGTTGTTATTATCATTTGTAAAGTTTGTAAGTCGAAGATTATCGCTAAACGATAATCATCTTTTTATTGTCTAAAGCTTGTAACAAAAATAACGGTTGTGGTTTGTAATGTATAATATATGCAGTTTCTTTTAAAAAAAATGTCGCATATAGAGGTCAATACCTCGCAATGAAATCATACGTTATCTAACACGTTCTTATGGTTAAGGACGGGTTATGACATGTGGTATCAGAGCGTTGGTCTTAGCGAACCAGGTTTGCATTAGTGTGTCTAACCGAGAAGTCGTTAGGATACATTAGTAAAGTCTGGACTTTGACCGGGTCTGATTTAAAAAAAAAAAAAAAAAAAAAAAAAAAAACCATTGCTTATCACTGTTGGTTAAAATTTATGTGTAAATATTATGTAAGTACTAATGGGTTAGTTGTTGTGTGATAGATGTCGGGCTCGAAACTTATTATCACATTCAGCGACTCCGAATCAGAACCTTCAGATTGTGTTTCAGTCATTAACATATCCGATGACGAAAGTGGTATTTTTGGGGAAGACTCACAATTTCCGGATGAACCAACTATAGAAATATCGGAAAGTGAACCCGAGGAGGAAAGTGAACCCGAGGAGGAAAGTGAACCCGAGGAGGAAAGTGAACCCGAGGAAGAAATACAGGAAATTACAAAAGACGAGTTCGAACTAGGAAAGAAACGAAAGGCTAATGAATTAGAAAATCCAAATCCCGAGTTTAATGAGAATGATGTGGCACCAATTCCACTCAACACTACCACCCCTATCCCCGCTATTCCTATTAGTGCTATCCCCGCATCTAGTACTTCGGCACCTCAGCCAAAACGTAGGGAGACAGCTAGGATTCGCGTTGGGGGATTCCCTGGACATAAATGTTTTGGGAAATAGACCAAATGATGCGCTGCCGTATTAAACCATGGAATCACATAATGTTTTGTATAATATTATTAGTGTGGTTTGTTCAAAGTTTGATGTAAGCATATGTAAAATAGCGAAGTATGAAATGCAATAATTTTCCATGGTTAAGTATTATTTAGATTGTAGTAATTGATTCTGTACTAAGCTATTAAGTATGAACATTAACGGGTAGGTACTACCCTAGATATAATTATAAAACGCTAATAAGAAGAAAAGGCTTTTATAATAATACCTGGTTCATATTATTAACAAGCTATAAATGTACTATAAATACACACTACATCTATAATATTCCATGTGAATAATTATTTTCTTTCATTAGGAAATGGCGCTATTGAATCGAATGACGGAACAAGAACTCGAGGAACTCATCAACCAGCGAGTGAACGACAGAATGTTATGGGTTGAGGATGCAAGAGCTGCTGCAGTTAACCCAAATCCTCGTGTAGGATGCTCCTACAAGACGTTTCAAGCTTGCAAGCCCTCATCATTCAGTGGAACGGAAGGACCGATCGGTTTAACCCGATGGATAGAAAAGATGGAGACGGTGTTCAAAATCAGTGGTTGTGATGAAAAAGACATGACCAAGTTTGCATCGTGCACTTTACAAGATAGTGCACTCACATGGTGGAAGAATTATGTGAAGGCGGTAGGAGGAGATGTAGCTTATGATACTCCATGGGAAGAATTCAAAGCGATGATAATCACCGAGTATTGTCCAAGGAATGAGGTTATTAAGTTAGAAGATGAGTTACGAAGTTTGAAGGTGGTTGGTACTGAAATCACCAACTACAATCAGCGATTCATGGAATTGGTTTTACTATGTCCTGAATTGGTTCCAACCGAAGCACGGAAGATTGAAATGTACAAAGGTGGTTTGCCCAAGAAGGTCAAGGCAAACGTTACGGCGTCGAAACCTAAGACAATTCATGAAGCTATAACCATGGCGAACGAGTTAATGGATCAGGTCATTCTGGATAAGAAAGCATTCACTACTGAGGTGAAGGTATCGAGTAATAAAAGGAAGTGGAACGGAAATTATGATCGAGGTTACCAACAGCAATCTTTTAAGAAACCAGAAACCCCGAAAGGTGCGGGTAGCGGTTCAGGCTTTGGTTACAAAGGACAAAGTCCTTTATGCAACCGTTGTCACAAACATCATTTTGGTTACTGTAGTGTGTTGTGCACTAAATGCAATAGACAGGGACATCTTGCTGAAGATTGTAAGGCTCTCGTTACAAATGCAAATGGTAACAAGACTCCTGCCACCAACGCAAATAGAACTGCTTTGGCTAACATTACTTGTTTTGGGTGTGGAAAACAAGGTCACTATAAGAGCCAGTGCCCGAATCAGAATGGCGGACCTGCACGTGGAAGAGCGTTTGTTATTAATGCTAGAGAGGCACGAGAAGACCCGGAGCTTGTTACGGGTACGTTTACCATTAATAACTTATCAGCATCTATTTTATTTGATACTGGCGCCGATAGAAGTTATGTGTGTAGAAATTTTTACACTAAATTGAATTGTTCATCATTACCTCTAGATGCTAAGTACTTGATTGAGTTAGCTAATGGTAAACTAATTAAAGCCGATAAAATTTGTCGTGGTTGTGAAATAAATCTAGCCGGAGAAACGTTTAAAATCGACTTAATACCCGTAGAATTAGGAGGTTTTGATGTAATAGTCGGCATGGACTGGATGTCCAAAATAGGAGCGGAAGTTGTTTGTGCCAAGAAGGCAATTCGTATTCCTGGTAAGGATAAAATACCGGTGATGATTTATGGAGAGAAGGGTAATTCAAAACTCATTAGCTGTTTGAAAGCCAAGAAGTGTTTAGAAAAGGGATGTTACGCTATTTTAGCACATGTTAATAAAGTCGAAAAGAAAGAAAAGTGCATCAACGATGTGCCTGTGGCAAGAGGTTTTCCTGAAGTTTTTCCGGAAGAATTGCCGGGATTACCTCCATTTAGATCGGTAGAATTTCAAATAGATTTAGTACCAGGAGCTGCACCAGTGGCTCGTGCTCCATATAGACTTGCACCGTCCGAGTTGAAAGAACTTCAAAGTCAGTTAAAAGAATTACTGGACCGTGGATTCATACGACCGAGTACTTCACCGTGGGGAGCTCCAATTTTGTTTGTTAAGAAGAAAGATGGATCTTTTAGGATGTGTATAGACTATCGTGAATTAAATAAGTTAACTATCAAGAATCGGTATCCACTACCGAGAATTGATGACTTATTTGATCAATTGCAAGGATCATGTGTTTATTCGAAAATCGACTTAAGATCGGGCTATCATCAACTACGCGTCAAAGAAGAGGACATTCCGAAAACTGCTTTTCGGACACGTTATGGTCATTACGAATTTTTGGTTATGCCGTTTGGATTGACGAATGCGCCAGCTGTATTCATGGACCTCATGAATCGAGTTTGTAGTCCGTATTTAGATAAGTTTGTTATCGTTTTCATTGATGATATTCTTATCTATTCCAAGAGTGAGCAAGAGCATGAAGAGCATTTAAGGTTGATACTGGAGTTGTTGAGAAAAGAACAACTTTATGCTAAATTTTCTAAGTGTGCTTTCTGGTTGAAAGAAGTGCAATTTCTTGGTCACGTTGTTAATAGCGAAGGAATTCAGGTTGATCCAGCAAAAACTGAAGCTATTGAAAAATGGGAGACTCCTAAGACACCAACGCAGATACGCCAATTTTTGGGTTTAGCCGGTTATTATAGAAGGTTTATTCAAGATTTTTCCCGAATAGCTAAGCCGTTGACAGCGTTAACACAAAAAGGGAAGAAATACGAATGGACCTCGGAGCAGGAGAACGCATTTCAAATACTGAAGAAGAAGTTAACTACGGCGCCTATTTTATCGTTACCAGAAGGGAACGATGATTTTGAAATATATTGTGACGCTTCGCGACAAGGTTTTGGTTGTGTTCTTATGCAACGAAAGAAAGTAATTGCATTCGCATCCCGACAATTGAAGATTCACGAGCGAAATTATACGACGCATGATCTAGAATTGGGAGCAGTCGTGTTTGCATTAAAGATGTGGAGACACTACTTGTATGGGGTTAAATTCACTGTGTTTACTGATCATAAAAGCCTTCAACATATTTTTGATCAGAAACAATTGAACATGAGGCAACGTAGGTGGGTTGAGTTAATAAACGACTATGATTGTGAAATTCGTTATCATCCCGGGAAGGCAAACGTGGTGGCTGATGCTTTAAGCAGAAAAGAACGAGAACCAATTCGAGTTCGAGCAATGAACATAAAAATTCGTATGAATCTCAACTCACAAATCAAAGAAGTTCAACGAGAAGCACTTACTAAAGAAAATATAGGAAATGAAATAATGAAGAAGTATGAGAAGCAACTCGTTATGCGGGAAGATGGAATTCGATATTTTGCAAATCGTATTTGGGTACCGAAGTTGGGTGGATTAAGGAAGTTGATATTGAACGAGGCACATAAGACAAGATACTCGATACATCCTGGAGTTGGAAAGATGTACCAAGATCTTAAGACGCATTATTGGTGGCCTAATTTGAAGACAGACGTTGCAACATATGTTGGGGAATGTTTAACTTGTTCCAAAGTCAAAGCAGAACACCAGAAGCCGTCAGGGTTACTTCAACAACCAGAAATCCCAGAATGGAAATGGGATGGTATTACCATGGATTTCATCACGAAGTTACCAAAGACTGCCTGGGGATACGACACCATTTGGGTAATTGTTGATCGTCTTACCAAATCTGCACATTTCTTGCCTATAAAGGAAACAGATAGAATGGAGAAACTATTACGATTGTATATAAAGGAAGTTGTTTCAAGGCATGGAATACCTATTTCCATTATATCCGATCGTGATAGTAGATTTACCTCAAAGTTTTGGCAATCACTACAGGAGGCACTAGGAACTCGTTTGGATATGAGTACCGCATATCATCCGCAAACGGACGGGCAGAGTGAAAGAACAATTCAGACTCTTGAAGACATGCTCAGGGCATGTGTGATCAATTTTGGAAACGGATGGGATAAATATCTACCGTTAGCAGAATTCTCATATAATAATAGTTATCATGCGAGCATTGGAGCTGCGCCATTCGAAGCATTGTACGGAAGGAAGTGTAGATCTCCTATCTGTTGGAATGAAGTAGGAGATCGACATTTAACTGGTCCCGAGATCATACACGAAACGACCGAGAAGATAGTACAAATCAAGGAGAGATTGAAAACAGCCCGTAGTCGCCAAAAGAGCTACGCTGATGTCCGAAGGAAACCATTAGAGTTTCAGATCGGGGACATGGTTATGCTAAAGGTGTCACCTTGGAAAGGTGTAATACGCTTCGGAAAAAGGGGTAAACTGAACCCAAGGTACGTAGGCCCGTTTAAGATCATCGAACGCATTGGACCGGTAGCTTATCGACTCGAGTTACCGCAACAACTCGCCGGAGTACATAATACCTTTCACGTCTCGAACCTTAAGAAGTGTCTTGCAAAGGAAGACCTCACCATTCCTCTTGAAGAAATCCATGTCGACGAGAAACTACAATTCGTCGAAGAACCAATCGAAATCATGGACCGTGAAGTTAAACAACTCAAACAGAGCAATATACCGATTGTTAAGGTTCGTTGGAATGCTAGAAGAGGTCCTGAGTTTACTTGGGAACGAGAGGATCAGATGAAACGAAAGTATCCGCATTTGTTTCTCGATGACGCAAAATAGGTACAATTTTAAAATTTCGGGACGAAATTTATTTAACGGGGAGGTAATGTAACGACCCGCACTTTTTCGATCATACTATACTTATAAGATTAATATTTACATAAAATAAACATTACCAACTTGATAAGCAATCCAAATTGTTGAGACTTATGTTTCCGAAAAGAGTTTTACACAACGTTTGACCGTCTAGTTTGACCGATGATATCACGAACTATACAATATATGATAATTATACGTTTGTGTATATATATGTATATATACATATTTAACATGATTAAAGAATGTTTTAATATCTCATTTTGTATTAATAACAATAAGTTACAAGTATATTTTGAAACTACTAACTTAAGTTTTCAAAACGATAACTATACGTAACGTTATTTGACATAAATACTTAAGACTTATAATGTTATACATGTATTGTATAAGTAATGTATTTAATCACTTTTAAAGACTTAAATACATAAAATCATATAAGTGTATTCACAAAAGATAGCTATATTTGAATCCTCATTCCATTTTTCACAAAATTTCTATACGTATATCTAGAGTATAAGTACTCGTATCATACCTAGCTTCTATACGTATTTACTAATAGTAAATACACATCAAATCACCACCTAACCCACCCTTGTTACTGCCCTTAGAGCAAGGTAATTGGAATTTGGATGCATGCATGAATTATTATACAAAAATACAAGAGAAAACCTTGTCTTGTCTCCTCATGGCCACGTTTTTATGGCCTTTATATGTATCATCATCTTCATTCATTTTACTTCAACTTTCTAGCCAAAACACACACATACTTTGAAGCCTTAAAACCCTTAATCAATTCAGCAAAGTTTCCAAGAAGATCTAGCTTCAAAAACCATACTAAAACACCATAAGAAAACCATACAAAAACACTTCAAGAAAACCTTCCAAGAACACCAACTTACTTCCAATCTTTCATCCACTTCTATCACCCTTTTGATTCTAGCTTCTTACTCCTCTTTTACAGCAAACTTATCCAAGGAACTTGAGGTAGAATCTATATTCATAACCTTATTCGATTCATATATATATAGCTATCTTATTTTGTGGTACAAAAGTTTAACAACAAGAACATAGTTTGAATGTTTTCAAACTTGTTTGCAAACTAAATAGATCCTTCTAACTTAACTTTTAAAATACTTCAAGACATGTAACATAACTTATTTATATGTTAATTTAACAAGGTAAAACTTGGTTTTTCAAAGTATAAGTATTTTTGGAAAAATGGTCATTAAATGATTTTGTTGTAACAAAATGTTTAACTTCATATGTTTCACTAAACTTTCACTTATGCCGTATGATTTTGAATACAAACCAAGGTATTTACAGTTCATAGTCTTAAAGAAGAACTCGATCCAAGAAGATGGCAATTTGAATCAACGAAAACGGACTTGTAACGAAGAAACTATGACCGAAACAAAATTGGCTATCCTAGATCATTTCAACTACGGGATCAATTGGAAAAAAATGATATAAATCACATAGTTCTAAGATAACATGATATTTTATACTTATAATTTAATTTTATATGGTTCAGGATCACCCGTAAACAATACGAGAAGATTAATCATAAGATCCCATGATTGTACGCAACACGTCATTTGACAACACCGGTACTTTATGTACGCAACACGTCATTTGACAACACCGGTACCATGGGTCAAGATTAATCTCGACCAATACATATACGATGGGGGTTTTTATTTATTTCGTTGGGGGTTTTGTTTATTGCGGGTATATTAAACATCTAAAAATGAACCATTAAAATTGAATTACTAACATCGGAATGCTAACTACGGACTAAGGAAATATTCAAAATATTAAAAGTATAACAAGTATATATATATATATAACGTTTGTTTTAAAATGAAAACATATTGATATATTATATATGGATAGGTTCGTGATATCAACCGGAAGACCGAGTCAAAATATATATATCATCAAGACAAGGGTGAGTATATAGTCCCACTTTTAAACTCTAAATATTTCGGGATGAGAATACATGTATTTTATGTTTTACGATATGGACACAAGTAACTGAAAAATATGTTCTACGTTGAGTTGTACCACTGGCATACTTCCCTGTAGCTTGGTAACTAATATTTACAGCGGTATTGTAAACGCGAATCCTGTTGGTAGATCTATCGGGCCTGACAACCCCAACCGGACTGGACGACCAGTATTCAACGGTTGCACAGTACTTCGTTTTGTGACTACACTTGGTACGGTGTAGTAAGATTTCATATTAAAGGGAATATGCGACGTGAAAATGTTAAGTATGGTTACCAAGTGCTCAACCACTTAGAATACTTTTATTAAACTGTTTATATACGAAATCTTGTGGTCTATATATATATTGCTGCCGGCATTAAACCTATATCTCACCAACTTTATGTTGACCTTTTTAAAACATGTCTATTCTCAGGTGATTTCTAAAGCTTCCGCTGCATCATGTTGGATCTAACCAGGATCTTGCGTACGCATGTTTGTGTCAAAAATAAAACTGCATATCCGAGATGTTGTACTGTAAAATATGCTAGAAACCGTGTTGTTATTATCATTTGTAAAGTTTGTAAGTCGAAGATTATCGCTAAACGATAATCATCTTTTTATTGTCTAAAGCTTGTAACAAAAATAACGGTTGTGGTTTGTAATGTATAATATATGCAGTTTCTTTTAAAAAAAATGTCGCATATAGAGGTCAATACCTCGCAATGAAATCATACGTTATCTAACACGTTCTTATGGTTAAGGACGGGTTATGACAGTTGGTGAGTTCATTAGTTTATCATAATCATTTATTTCCATCATTTTAATAGACCACAAGAATTTCATTTCCAGTTCTCATAAATATACGTCCCATGCATAGAGAAAAAAATAATCATTCATATGGTGAACACCTGGTAACCGACATTAACTAGATACATATAAGAATATCCCCTATCATTCCGGGATCCTCCTTTGGACATGATATAAATTTCAAAGTACTAAAGCATCCGATACTTTGAATGGGGCTTGTTGGGCCCGATAGATCTATCTTTAGGATTCACGTCAATTAGGGTGTCTGTTCCCTAATTCTTAGATTACCAGACTTAATAAAAAGGGGCATATTCGATTTTGATCATTCAAACATATAATGTAGTTTCAATTACTTGTGTCTATTTCGTAAAACAGTTATAAAAACAGCGCATGTATTCTCAGTCCCAAAAATATATATTGCGAAAGCATTGAAAATGGGAATAATGAAACTCACCATACTGTATTTCGTAGTAAAAATACATATAACGTCATTGAACAAGTGCAAGGTTGGCCTCGAATTCACGAACCTAAATTAATTATATATAATTATGTGTTGGTCAATATTTGTCTAACAAATTAGGTCAAGTCATAGGGTATCACAATCCTAATGCTCGAGACTAATATGCAAAAGTCAACAAAAGTAAATTTGACTCAAAATAATTTCCAAAAATCTATACATGATTAATATATAGTTTAAATATCGTTGTTTTATATTTTTAAATATTTTTAAAAGATTTATTAGAGTAAATAATATTATTTATTTATTAATAAATAAAATTTTTATATTAAATTTATATAATAAAATATACTTTTATATATAATAAGTAATAAAATTTATAGGGTTCATTTAATATCATAAAGATAATATGATAGGTATTATTAAAGTAAGTTATTACACGTAGTAAAATATGTTTGTATCACATATTTATTTGATAAAATAATATCTATAATGATAGTAAGTAAAAGTTGTATTATTTTGTAATAATAATTATTATTATAAAAATATCAATATTTATAATTACTAAGATGATATTATGATAAAATGATAATTCTAATTATGATAACTTTAATATTTACGATAATTTTTAATATTATCTTTAAAATAATAATTCTATTTAAAATAATAATAATAATGATATTTTATAGTAACAATGACATTTCTATTAAAATGATAATTTTTGTTAAAATGATAATTTAATACTAACGATACTTTTAATAATAATAGTAATGATAAAAATAATAAGAACGATAATTTTATCTAAATCAATATCTTATAATATTTTAATTTCATCATGATACTCTTACTCATTATTTTCTAATCGTTTCGTTTAATAGCTTTTAATTGTCTTTTATATCGTGTTCATAATAATGATAATAATAGTAATCAAAATAATTAGGTGTTACAAATATTTGTTTTAATTACACTAATATTAATAATGATAGTTACTATAACATTATTAACGATAATACTAATAATTATCTTAATGATAATATAGTAATAATAATAATAACAATAACAATAACCATTTTTAAATAATGATATATATATTAATAATGATAATAATAATAATAATACTAATAATAATAATAATAATAATAATAATAATAATAATAATAATAATAATAATAATAATAATAATAATAATACTAATTATAACTTTAACGATAATAACGATAGTAATAATAAAAAAAAACAGTTTTTAATAATAAATCCCTTTTATTGATAAAGATAATAATAATGATAATAATAAGATAAAACTAGAACGACGATAAAAATGACGATAATAATAATCATTTTTAATAAAAATATCAAAAATTCAATTGATTATAACTTCTAATCCGTTCATCGAAACCATTCGATATCTAAAGGAAAAGTTCTTAATTTTTCGCTAGCTTTCCAAGGACATGCATATCTTATACCTTATCTCAACCGCAAGTGTAACTAATTCAATATTCAACCTAACATGTCTAAGGGCAATATCAAAAGTACAAGCATGCATAATCCTAAATACTCGAGCACTAGTCAGGGATACACTATTAGTATGTAAAAGTTAAATTATGAGTACTCACGTATCAATATTGAGATTCAATATTGCAGGAAAGGTACGTAGACGCAACGGAAATGATAAAAACTATATTGACCTCACGAGCATACCCATGAACCATACTCAATCACCTCCATAGCTATAACCCATAATTTCCTTAATCCTATCCTACTTGAAAAACAATTTCGAAATCACTCAGACAGCACTCCGTCGTAATATTTTATGTATACTAATAATATCTTGAAATAATACGGAAAAATATATATATATATATATATATATAAATCGATTGAGAGAGTTTAGAGAAAAATATTTTCAAGTTTCTATGAAATAATGAAACCTATTGAATTCTATTTATAATAGATTTTTGAATTATTAAAGTGAATTATTAAAGTATGAATTATTAAAGTGAATTATTAAATTATGAATTATTAAAGTATGAATTATTAAAGTGAATTATTAAAGTTAAAGTAAAGTAAAAATAAAGTAAAGGTAAAGTTTAAGTATAGTAAAAGTATAAAACTATGTACGTATAATACGCGTATAAATATATATAATATTAATTTAAATCGTTATATATATTTAATAAAATAAAATATAAATATCATTATCTTTATCATACTAGTTAAGTAATGAGTTGTCAAAAGTGGTTTTAGATATTTATAAAAGTTATATACGTTTTAATAATAAAGTTCTTTTTAAACTGAAAACGTTTTTTTACGTTTAAAACTAAATAGATCAATCGAGTCTTTATGAGATTCAATCTTCCACTATCCTTTGTCTAGTTCTCAATAATTGACAATTTGTTCTTATTTATAAATCACTTTACCATTTTTTGAATATTGTTAAAATGGAAAGATTTCTCAAATCAACGTGGGCCTTTCAACAGAGACTTGTAATCATAATTCAATATATCAGATAATTCAATCATTTGATCTTATCTTCTAATTCCATTGATAAACATTTTGAAACAGATACAATCATATAAAGTATTTAATCTAATATTTTGTTTACGTTTCAAGTTATAATATATATACACATATACATATATAATCATATTCGTTCAATGGTTCGTGAATCGTTGGAACTTGGTCGAGGTTGAATGAATGTATGAACATAGTTTAAAATTCTTGCAATTTAACTTAACAAATATTATTTATCGTGTCAGAAACATATAAAGATTAAAGTTTAAATTTGGTTGGAAATTTCCGGGTTGTCACAGTACAAACTGTTAATTGTGAAAATATTTTAACGGGTAGGTAATACCCGAGAAATATTTACATCTCACATTAATACACTGTACATTCTTCAATTTCGATTCATAAATCATTAATTATACGCACTACCTTCACAGTGATACACAATCATTTTCATACAAATTTAATTACAAATTCTGAAATTAACATATCAGAATCCAAGAAAAGCTTTAGCAGGTGTTGTCCTCCTAAAGATCACTACATTCACGAATTATATTCATTTGTATTCTGCAATGAATAATCACATCAAACCACCAAAATTATCATTCATTACTTTTGAAATCAAGAACGCCTATTCGTTAACCATTAGATCCGTTGACGATTACAATCAGTGTTTAAAAATAAAATTTCTTGAAACCATCTCGGATTGATAACCAATGAATCAGATATGGTAGCATTAAATGCAGAGGAAACTGAAGAATTTTCCTCATCATTGGATCTTAGAAATTCTAAGATATCACCGTATCTTTCATTATAAATATCCTTTATATTTCAGAAGATATCTTTATAACGATTCTTGTCAGCAATTAATTATCTCTTTGCGATATCTTTACCACATCATAAAGGAAACTGTTTTAGTTTCTATATTCTGTAAAATTCAAGTTTAAATTATGAATGATTTGAAGTAGTATTGGGAATTGAAGCATGAGTTAGTATAATATAATGACGTCAGGCCAACGTGATTATATTACAGTAAGTCATGCTAAATTTTTAATGGAAGATGATGATTCATAGACTTTATAATCATCATTTGCCATGTTACACGACTCTTACATTCTATTTAAACTCTAAACATATCAAGAAAATATTTTTCTTGATGATTCGGTCTTTTCCGGATATTCTGGTAATATGACAAATCAAATCGTTCTATTACCTTTCCTTCTGCTTTGAATATCATGATCATTCGAAACTTCATACCTATAAATTCTGGACCGTTACTTGCTTTACAAAATCATGAAGCTTCGACATATAAGGGAAAATATAAAGCCCGATAACAACACTGAAATTACAAACCATGTATATCAATGTGTATAGCAATATAAAGACACGGGAGAACTAAAAACACAATAAATCCTATAGCATAATAGAAGTAAACAGACTCCTCTGGTGGGAGTTGGAAAAGAAGGAAGATTGTGGCGATAACCAATATAAGGTCAAGAACAAGAACTGGATTGAGCATATTAACAAATCTTTTGGAAGTATGAATTGAGGAAGAAAGTATAGAAGTGGTGAAGATAATGAAACGGAAGAAGCTAATTTATAGCTAAATTCCAGACACATCAATCGAGACAATTTCACCGCATTTAATCAAAGAAAATCTCAATTTCCGTAATTACCGGAGAATCAAATCTTATAAAGATTTCGAAGATTTCTTTAATTCCTTGAAATCCGGAAATCAATCGTAACTACGTCAAAAGTTAACGCGAACATTTAATTTTCTCATTCACTCTTTTACGATAGCTTCGTTTTTACTCTTTCTATAATCGAATTACTTTATCCATATTATTTAATGTCGATAAAACTCTAATTCATCATTCTTGTTGTAAAGAATGACGATCTCTATCAAATTTCATGACTATGATTTTCATGAACTCCTCTCTGTTTTGTCTGCCCTAATATTGCAGCATAAACGCTCAAGATTTTAAATGAGCTCAATATTATTCATAACACATTTCATGTATCCAAGTTATTGAAATGACTTGCATAACATCATTATTTTGAATGATCTCTGCATTAATGATAAAATGCACTTCGTAAAAGAACCTATAGATATTATGGTTTGTATGACTTAAATGCTAGAAACAAAACAATATTCTATCCGTTGGAAAACACGCAAGGCCCCGAACATACCTGGGAACGTGAAGACCAAACAAAACGTAAATATTCTCGTCTATGTACGAACAATGTCGACTAATGGCAACAACTAAATTTCGGGACGAAATTTCTTTTAACGGGTAGGTACTATAACAACCCGAAAAATTTCGATTAAATGGAAAACCTAACTTTGATATGATTCCGACGATTCACGAACCATTATTTATAAATAATTATTTATCATCGCTCACAAGTATTATTACTCTCAATATTTTTAATAATATTATTATTAATAATTATTATTATCATTATTATTATCACTTTCACTAAAAGTGAAAAGATTATTATAAAAATCATTATTATTAATACAACCTATTATTAATAATATTATTGTTATTATTAATAGTATTATTAACATTTTATAATGATTATTATCATTATTACAAATTATAATTAAAATTATCATTTTTATCATTAATACTGTCATATTAATATTACTATCATTATCATTAACATTATTATCATTACTAGTATTATTGTTATCATCAATTAGTAATAAAATTATGATTACTAGTATTAACATTACTATTATTTATTCATTATTATTATTTGTTATTATTAGTATTTTTACTATTATTAATATATTTAACAATTAATTAAAAATAAAATAGAAAAAAAAAGGGATTATGATCAGACAGTTACCTAAATTCGTAGATCAGATTATCTGTTTAGTTTTTTTTTATTTGTTTGTGACTCCATTCCAACTCAGCTAGTCATCATCAAAAGTTTGTTTATTTTTTTTCCCGGTATATGTCTGTTAATGGGTTCATCATCGATCACCAACACTAAACAATAATTAATTTTCTGCTTTACACATCTGATTAACATCATGATTATCATATAAATACCACTATTAGCTGCTATTAATTAAAATCAAACAGAAAGAAAAGAAAGAAAAAAAAAGAGGTCGATACCTCTGTTCTTCAACTTTATAGTCAAAAATCGATTTTGATTCAATCTCTAAAATCTATTAATGCAGTTATATTAGGAATCCGCTTGTGAATGGTTCTGCAAAATTTCGTATTCCAATTCCTAGTATCGAATTCAAATTCACGAGTCAAAGTTTCGGTTTCAAAAAGTCAACCGTCGTGTTCATCACTAAATTCGAACTCAATTTGATATTTCCGGAATAATTGATGATCGGGAAAGATTATAGGGATGATTTGAAATCTAATTGGTGTTGTAAGCTTTAGCTAAAACCTTCTAAAAATTGAAATCAAGTTCCATGTTCTTCGTTTTCATTGCCGACGTACAGCTACTGCTACTGCTTCATTTTTTTTCCTGTTTTAATTAAGTCAATCAATTACTTATTGTTGCTGTTTCGATTCCACATTATAATTCAAGTCTGGAACAAGCTATTGGGATTGTTAATGGTTTTCAGTCGATTACATTTGAAGTAATAGAAAAAGAAACAGTATTACGGGTTATATTTATATATCTTGGGTTTTAAATCAGAAAGAAACAAACAGCGTGGTGGTTGAGGGTGTTAACGGGCTACCGAGAAGTCACGGGTTCGAGCCTCATTTGAGGCATTTCTTTTTAGACGGGCTCTTAAGGTAGTTTCCATTTCTAATATTAATATTATTATTATGATTATTATAATTATGAGTATTATTATTATTATTATTATAGTTATTATTAATTATTATTATTAAAACAAGTGGAGTAATATTATAAAGATTATCATTTATATTATTACTATTATTACTAATATTATCATCATCATTACAATTAATATTATTATTATTATTACTAAAAATATTATTACTTTTAAATCTATCCTTAGTATTATCATTTAAATTAACATTTTTAATAAAAATATCATTTTGTTATTATTATCTTTATTAAAATTATCATCATTATTTATTATCATTAATATAAGTATTATTATTATTAATGTTGTCATTATTATCACCAATATGATTAACCTTATTATTAAAAGTGTTATTTTTATTAAAACTACATTTCTATCTTAACAATAATATTAAAACTTTTACTTTATTATTATTACTATCATTATTATTATTATTGTTATTATTTACTATTATTATTATTTTACTAAATAAGTATTAATTCATATGTATTATACTTATTATATATCAATTATCAATAAATCAGTTAATTAAAATAGTTTAATAAAACATATAATTTATTGAAACAACAATAACAATTTCACCATTAATAAAATAATTGTTCAATTACAATTATAGATTTTAATATATAAACTTGATATAGGTTCGTGAATCCGAGGACATCTCTGTACTTGTTCAAGTGTTATCATACGCATATCATACAAACTATCGTATAGTGAGTTTCATATGATCCCTTTTACTCTTTACATTTTTGGGCTGAGAATACATGCGCAACTTTTATAACTGTTTTACATGTATCAACTATTAAACTGTGATATGTTGGGCTATGACCAGCAAGTCCCCAACCGACAAGTATAAACGATAACTTGTTACGGGGCAAACTTGAAAGTCTAGTCTAAATACAAGTACCAACTATTAAACTGTGATATGTTGGGCTATGACCAGCAAGTCCCCAACCGAAAAGTATAAACAATAACTTGTTACGGGGCAAACTTGAAAGTCTAGTCTAAATATCAGTACCAACTGTTAAAACTATGCTATACCCGGCTATGTCCGACTAAGTCCCTACAGTGATATTTTTAATTGCTGCGTCATTCTTAATTATTGAGGATAGGCCTATCGGGAGTAACGTCCCCGATACATTTGACTAAGTCTTTGTATTACTTAATAATGAAATTAAAACGACAAGGACAGAACAACTTGTCACGGGGCAAACAACGTTTAGTCTAAATATCACGCACTGGCATAACTTTTGATCATGCGGGAGATCAACTTTACAAACTAAATTTTGTGGTCTAACACTGTTACTGAAATCATTATTTATGACAAACCTATGAACGCACTCAACCTCGTGTTGAATTTTTAAGCATGTTTATTCTCAGGTACTTAAATATTGCTTCCGCTGTATATCTACTGCTTTGATGATGATTGCTTGCTATGCTTGGAGTCTTCATTACATATCATATCAATTAAAGACATATTTATCTTTCGCTGCAAAACTCAACAAAACGTCTCATGTAGAGTCGTTCTCATTTATACAACTGTGATTTGATATAATTAGACACAAATACCCCAGGCCCTATTTGGGGGTGTCACAACTTTGCAATTATAGCTGGCATAGTATTAATACTTGCACCCAAATCTAACAATGCCGTGTAAGTATTTTCATTCCAAACCCGACACACAACCGAGAACTCACCCGGATCTCTCAACCTTCTTCGAGGCTTATATTGACATTGCGGTGTAGGCTTTTTGCACTCAACCTCTTCAATTCCCTAACCTTCATCATCGACAAAAGAATTCTTAGTGTTTTTCATAAACTTTTCTGTTTGTTCTTTGCCCCATATATGCTCAAGTGTTTCTCGAATCTCATCCACATTTATATTCGATTCCTTTTCTTCTTTTGGTGCTTCTTCTATCTTTTTCACGCGAATGGTTTCAACTTTACTTGAACCATCATCACTCTTCAGCTTTAATTGTCTTTCCAAATAAAAATGAAATGACTTTTCTCCTTCAATGATTCCCAGAAGCACTTCTCGTTCCTCCGATTTTAAATCAAACAATATTCTTTCGGTCAACTTATAATCACCTCGAGTTCCTTGAATTCTATGTACCTTCGTTTCATTGAATCGTACAAAATCTCATCTTTCTCAACATCACTCAATTCAGAATTTAAGCGTTGATCGGGTAGATTTCCCCCACACTTAACACTTTGATAAATCTCTTCCATATCTATAGAATCATTGATCTCTTCTTCATTAATTGTTTCATTCGTGTCCTCCTCTTACACCCTGAGCATCATAACATAATCATCTTTTAACTTTCTTTCAACTATATAAGTCGAAGGAAATCTCATATTCTCCGAATTACAAAATCTAAAAATTCCATTTCCACCTTCAAAAGTAATAGCACCCGCCGCCGGATCTAGTTTACCACCCGCGGTTGCAATAAAACCACATCCCACAAACAACGGGACTTCTTCACCCATTGGCATGTCAAAAATAGTGAAAGGTGCTTCAATAAAAACTCCTTTAATGCTAATCATCACATTACGAAGTAACCCGTACGACTAACACTTTGTGTTGTTTCCAAGTGTAATTAACGAGTTTGATTCCCTCAACGAACATAAAGAACACTTTTCATGAAACAATTTCTTATACAATGCATATGGCATGATATTAATCGAAGATCCCGAATCGGCTATCACTTTGAATTCACGATGATCATTAACAAAATGGGGGTAATACCCCGATGAAACTTAACTCAAGCAATATCTCACCCGGATCTTCTTCTTGGTGAAGGATCACTGGTCTTCCTTTAACATCTTCATCTAACGACGAATCTTCATAAAATTGCTCAAAACACTCATCCGAAATAACCTCAGATACCGCATCATCAGGCGCATCATCAAATTGCCCATCATAGTCCCAAGTATCATAACCGGGCACATGGCTAATGCTAACATTTGCATCAAGCCATGCATCAAGACTTTCTTTGTTAACACACTTCTTTGGTTCTCCGGCCCGAATAGTTTTAAGTTGATGAGCTTCCATTTGCTCAAAGTGAACCGTTTCAACTATTTTAATATCTTCAAGCGAAGGATTCAGAGCGATTCTCAAACGTTGCCCATTAACCAAAAATGGTTTTCCACCCTTCGGATCTTGAATTTCAATTGCACCACATGGAGTAACTTTCATCATAACATACGGACCTCCCCATTTGCTTTTCAACTTTCCCCCAAATAACTTTACCCTTGAATTAAACAACCATACTCTCTGACCCATTGCAAATTCCCTTGTTATAATCTTCTTCTCATGAAATGCTTTTGTCTTTTCTTTATAAATTCTTGAACTTTCAAATGCATCACGTCTAAGCTCTTCCAATTCTGAAAATTCTAACTTTCTCCCTTTTCCTGCTTCATCGATGTCCATATTCACCTGTTTAATAGCCCACTCTGCACGATGCTCAGTTCATAAACTATTCGATAAGGAGTGGTGCCTATAGGGGTTTTATAAGCAGTACGGTAAGCCCATAACGAATCGTCTAGTCTTTGGGACCAATCTTGCGGTTTGGATTTACCGTTTTTTCTAAAATTCTTTTTAATTCGCTATTTGACACCTCCACTTACCCACTAGTTTGAGGATGGTAGGGTGTAGTAATACGTTGTTTAACCCCATAATTCTTTAATAATTTAGCAAAGTGTGAGTTTCTAAAATGAGAACCCCCATCGCTAATAATAGCTCTATGAATTCCATGCCTTGAGAAAATGTTCTTTTGGACAAATTTCAAAACAACTTTATGATCATTTTTTCTAGTGGCTTCAGCCTCCACCCATTTTGAAACATAATCGACCGCCACTAGAATGTACTCATACCCAAAAGAGGATGGAAACGGTCCCATAAAGTCTATCCCCCAAACATCAAAAATTTCACAAACATAAATTGGGTTCATAGGCATTTCGTTCCGTCTATAAATCTCCCCAATCCTTTGACAATGGGCATAATTCTTAACATATTCACATGCATCTTTAAAAATAGAGGGCCAATAGAAACCTGATTCGAGTACTTTGTACCCGGTCTTTTTCATTCAGTAATATCCTCCACATGGAAACGTATGACAATGAGCTAGTATATCATGGTGCTCATCCTCCGCAACACACCTCCTTATGATTTGGTTCTGACCAATCCGGTAGAGAACTGAATCATCCCAGATATAATGGTTAACTTGAGAAAAGAAGTAATCTTTTCTATGCTTACTCCACTGCTCTGGCACCTTTTTCGTTACAAGATAGTTCACAATGTGAGCAAACTATGGTACCTGTACCTGCGCAATACTTAACAAACACTCGTCCGGGAAATTTTCTTGGATCGGCTTAGCGGGCTTAAAAGGTGGAGGAGGTATCCTAGACAAATGGTCCGCTACTACATTCTCTACCCCTTTCTTATCCCTTATCTCTAAGTTAAACTCTTGTAATAACAAAATCCACCTAATCAACCTAGGCTTGGTCTCCTTTTTCTCTAAAAAGTGTTTTAAGGCGCTATGGTCCGAGAAAACAACTACTTTAGATCCCCACAAATATGATCTAAACTTATCTAAAGAAAATACTACCACTAATAGTTCCTTCTCAGTTGTGGTGTAGTTCACCTGGGCGTCCGAAAAGGTCTTACTAGCATAATATATGACTACCGGTTTTTTGTCTACCCTTTGTCCTAATACCGCCCCAGCGGCATAGTCACTTGCATCACACATAATCTCAAAGGGTTTGGTCCAATCGGGCGATTGAAAAATAGGTGCCTCGGTCAACTTATGCTTAAGGGTACTAAAAGCCTCCTTACATTGGTCATTAAAGTCGAATGGTGCATCTTTTAACAATAAATTGCATAACAATTTAGAGATAACACTAAAGTCTTTAATAAACCTACGATAAAAACCCGCATGACCCAAAAATGATCTCACCCCTTTAACATTGGTCGGTGGTGTCAACGTTGAAATAAGTTGCACCTTAGCTCTATCTACTACAAATCCCTTTTCCGACACGATGTGACCTAAAACCACCCCTTCCCTTACCATGAAATGACTCTTTTCCCAACTAAGGACAAGGTTAGTCTCGGTACACCGTTTTAATACTTTCTCCAACATGTTAAGACATGACTCAAAAGACTTACCAAAAATTGAAAAATCTTCCATAAAATTTCCAATGACTCGCCTATTAGTTTCGAGAAAATACTCATCATACATCGTTGAAAAGTGGCGGGTGCATTACACAACCCAAATGGCATACGCCGAAACGCATACGTACCATAAGGACATGTCAACATGGTCTTTTTTTGATCATTTGGATGAATGGGTATTTGGTTGTACCCCGAATGCCCATCCAAAAAACAATAAAACTTTTGACCTGACAACTCTTCAATGATTTGGTCAATAAAAGGCAAAGGGAAATGGTCTTTTGAGGTCACAACATTTAATTTTCTATAATCAATACATACCCTCCAACCCGTCACAGGACGAGTTGTAATCTTCTCTCCTTCCTCTGTTTCCATAACCGTGATTCCTGATTTCTTTGGTACCGTTTGAGTGGGACTCACCCACTGAGTATCTGAAAAGGGGAAAATGATCCCTACATCCAACCACTTTAAAACCTCTTTCTTCACTACCTCCTGCATATTCGGGTTTAACCTTCATTGAGTGTCACGAGCAGGTTTAACCTCAGGATCTGTAACAATACGATGCGGACTTATCCCTTTCAAATCCACAATCGTCCATCCTACCGCAACCTTATACTTATTAAGCACATCCATTAAAGCTTGTTCCTGCAAACGTGTTAAATCTAATGCAATAATAACTGGAAAATTGCCGTTATTACCCAAAAATGCATACTTTAAATGAGATGGCAATGGTTTAAGCTCAAAGGTCGGTGGTGATTCTAATGAAGGATTTGTGTTCGTATCTATGGACTTAGGTACTAGTTCATATTTATGAGTCCAGGTTGGTAACGTAGAGTCGATTGTACTAACTATAGCCAACTCAACTGCCTTAACTTTCTCACACTCGGTATCATCCTCATCACCTAGACAAAATACTTTCACTAAATCATTTGTTATCAATGGGAAGCATGTTTCTCAACCTATTCATCAATTGTATCTACTTGGTAATATTCATGGACACATGGGGCATGAAGAGAATTGAAAATGTTAATCCTCATTTTCCGGTTTCCAAATGATATGTCCATGGCAGTTGAGTTGAAAATGTTACCAACTCTCTTCATGCCCCATATGTCCATGAATGTTACCAAGTAGATACAATTGATGAACAGGTTGAGAAACATGCTTCCTATTTGATAACAAATGATTTAGTGGAAGTATTTTGTTTAGGTGATAAGGATGATCCCGAGTGTGATGACACGAAAATTTTCGACTAAATTTAAACTTAATCTTTATATGAATTCGACACGATAAGCAAAGTCTGTAATGTTGAGTCTCAAAATTTTGAAACTGTTTCAAATATTCAATTACCCTTCGACTGCTCTCGACGATTCACGAACCCCTAATCGTAAATAGATACATATATATTTATAATATATGAATTTGAAATATAAATTAAAATATTATATGACGTAATTGTTAGAATTAATAATGTAAAATAAAATAATATATAATAACTATTATTTAAAATATAACTATATATGTAAATAATGTATAATGAATATATATATAGTTTTGAATTTATTTTGTAAGCAACAATAACGCTCAATTGTAATTCGATCGATAATAAGTAAGTTAAAATCAAACTTATATTATTTTAAAATAAACTGTGATTCAAAAATGAGTTTTACAAATTATAGACTTATTAAAAATGTATTTAGGAACTATTTGTTGAATTCTAAAACTTTTTATATTTTACTTGGGGTTGGGAGTGAATAATTAATGTAATTTTTATTTAATAGTTAAGGACTGAATTTCATACCATAATGACCAAAATAATTAAATATAGTTAATGTAAAAATTTGGGATTTTTCCGAAGACTTTTATTCACCACTAGTTTCAAATAGTGCACGATACACAGTTCGAAAAAACTGTCGGCAGCATTCAAACACTTAAACTTCACTGGACTTTAAAATTGTTACTATTTTACTGTGCTCAATAAATCACATGATTTTGATTAGATTATTATTGTTATTATATTATTATTATTAATATTATAAATTATAATACATGTATACATCTCTCTATATATAAATTGATAGATGAAGATGCAGAGTCACACTACCACCATTCACTCAATAAACATTTCCCTTCACCGCCACCACTTTCGGCCAGTACAATCTTCCACCACACCAATATACCGCTACCCTCACTTCCACCATCTTAGAAACCATCATCTGAAAGGACCCGTCCTAATCCATCTGGACGAAGTCACCAACAACTGGTTCCATTGCGATGATCGACTCGAAATACTATCTTTAAAATGAGAAAATGCACAGCGGAATGTTTCTTTTATACCTGAGAATAAACATGCTTTCAAGTGTCAACCAAAAGGTTGGTGAGTTCATAAGTTTAGCATAAATAGTCATTTCATAATTTTAATAGACCACAAGATTTCATATTTCCATTTCTCATAAACATACGTCCCATGCATAGAGACAAAAATATCATTCATATGGATTGAACACTTGGTAACCGACATTCACAATATGCATATAAGAATATCCCCATCATTCCGGGATCCTCCTTCGGACATGATATAAATTTCAAAGTACTAAAGCATCCGGTACTTTGGATGGGGCTTGTTGGGCCCGATAGATCTATCTTTAGAGTTCGCGTCAATTAGGGTGTCTGTTCCCTAATTCTTAGATTACCAGACTTAATAAAAAGGGGCATATTCGATTTCGATCATTCAACCATATAATGTAGTTTCAATTACTTGTGTCCATTTCGTAAAACAGTTATAAAAGCAGCGCATGTATTCTCAGTCCTAAAAATATATATATTGCAAAAGCATTTAAAAAGGGAATAATGAAACTCACGCATATAAATATTGTAAAACAGTTAATAAAGCATTTTCATGTATTCTCAGCCTAAAAATATAATGAGTAAAAAGGGAGCAAATGAAACTCACGCATATAAATATTATAAAACAGTTAATAAAGCATTTGCATGTATTCTCAGCCCAAAAATATAATGAGTAAAAAGGGAGCAAACGAAACTCACCATATTGTATTTTGTAGTAAAAATACATATAACGACATTGAAAAAAATGTAGGGTTGGCCTCGGATTCACGAACCTATATCATTTATATATATATTAACACACATAATGGTAATCGAACAAATTTATATGTTATTATTAGTGATATAATTGTTTTACGCTTTAGTAATTCATTTATTAATATTAAAATTTAATTTCTTATTAAGATAGTTTAATAATTTATCTATAAAAATAAGAACTTTACATTAAGGTCTTTATGATACAAATATATAGTTTAATTAATAATATTTTATTTGTAGAATATAGTAGTATGTAATATTAATATATTTGTAATGTATCTTTATATTTATTTGAAATAATATTAATATGAATGATAATAATAATGATAGTATTGATAGTAATAATAATAAAATAAATGTTAATTTAAAAAAAAATGATAATTTTTAATAAAGAATATAACTTTACTAAAAATGTTAAGTTTTAATAAAAATGATAACTTTGATAATTGTAGTTATAATGATACATTTAACAGAAATGATAATAATAATAATAATATTAATAATTCTAATAAAAAAAATGATAATTTTTGTAAAAATGATAATAATTATAATAAGTTTAATAATAACAATACTATAATTATATTAATAATAATAATGATAATATTTATAATAATTCTTATGTTACTAATAATAATAATAATAATAATAATAATAATAATAATAATAATAATAATAATAATAATAATAATAATAATAATAATAATAATAATAATAATAATAATAATAATAATAATAATAATAATAATAATAATAACATAAATAATATGAAAACTACCTTAGAAGCTTTCTCTAAAAACAATACCCTGAACTAGGCTCGAACCCGCGACCTCTCATTCACGCAAACCCTCCTAAACCACTGAACCACTTTGTTTCAACTTGTACTAATTTGCACGCTTATATATTTAAACCTTAATAAACTGTTATAGTCCAACAAAATTGTAACCCATTTAAATGTTAACTGGATCCACATCAAATGGCCCAATTACTAACTCAAATTTTCGAAGCCCAATTTATAAAGTGGTTGTTGGGCCTCAATAGAAGCTTAAGCCTGAAACATAAATTCGATGGCCTGTCTTGTATTACTGTCCCGTATTAATTATTTTATTTATTTTCACAGTTCGATTGATCTTCCCCAATTCATACGGTGTTCCCAAATCTCCAAGATCAACTTCAAAAATTAAGTCACGAAATCAATCGATACTCGTTTCCAAGACCCACGATTAAGAAGTTTTGTGAAGGGAATTAAGGCTAAGAACAAGAACAAATTCCAATTTTTTTTGTTAAGATCTGTGGCGATGCTGGTGATGAATATAGAAATCAGAAATTGAAATTCCGAGCGTATCAGGTATCGATTTCTCCATGTAAAGTGTTTAGAATCTCCCATAGAATACTCGAAATCAACCATTTGTTCCAAAACCACTTTATGTTTCATGAATTAAAAGTTTGACTAAGAAGTTTTTATTCATTGACTTTGAATCTATAATTTAGAATTGTAAATCAATTAAGATTAATACCTTATGAGGCACCAACGAGTATCCAGAGATCAAAATAAGTCATTAATTTAACTTTGATGTTAAATCGTTTGTTCTAAGAACCTCAACAGTTTATTGATTGACAGGTGTTATGATAGTATAGTTAAATCATAAATCGTTTGATGAATTGATACGTTTTTTTCTGTATTTGAAGGAATTTCACAATGATGTACGATGATATAAGAAGATAGATATTTTATGACTGTTTTTGCAGCTGCTTAATCAGGAAGAAAGAGAAGTAGTGCAGTAATAGTTTGAATTGATTAGAAGTGCTGCAGCAGTGATGCTAGTTTGGGTTTGATTCAAAACACGAGCATGAGCTGCAGTTGCAGGTGGTGGTTTGGGGTTTGATTTAAAACAGAAAGATAGACAAACAGAAGTAGGAACAACAGAATAGATAGCAGTGAATATTGTTGTTGGTGTGTGATTGTATTATCGAATTAAACAGGTAGAAAGAAGGCAGGAAAATATAAGCAGCAAGCGGGTTCGAACAAAATAGAAAACCTGTAGCCATGTTTGATCAATAATGGCAACAACTTGGTTCGAGGGTGGCATTCAATTGAAACAGAAACAGATTAGAAGCAGGTATAGCGGCAATAGAGGCTCACGATGAAGGTGTTGGGTGATGATGAAAGGTTGAATAGTTCCTGTACACTTGATTGGATCAATTTAAATAAGAATGGTGTGGGGAACGTACTTATTCGACCAGAGATAGCAGACAGAAGCAAAAAAGATAAGAAAATAAAAAGGGGATTGTGACACACCACTGATTTTGATTTTTTGTACTGTGGTTAAATTCGTTTTGTAATCCCAATTAGTGACAGGAACAAGAATCAAATACAATATTGATAGAGATAGGCAACCGAAAACGTATCCAGTTATTACTTTAGGTATAACCGTATATATATTTTTATATAATATAAATCAGTACTTTAAAAATGCAAATGTATTTTATATATATCTGTATGTTATAATTCAAATAAAAATATCGGTGTACATGTATATCACATTTCATATTTTTGATAATTAAATAATATTAATACTATTTATATTAATTAATAATACTAATAATAATATTTTTAATAATAATATTATTGCTAAAGACTAATAATAATAAATGATAACTAATCATATGATAATATTAATAATAATGATAATTTTAATAATTTTTAATTACTAGTAATAATAATATCAATGATAATAATAATCTTATTTGCTATGATAATAATGGTATTACTAATATCATCACTTGTATAAATCAAGTTTTATATATATATATATATATATATATATATATATATATATATATATATATATATATATATATATATATACTAGATATATTATTATAAATAATACCAATATTAATATTACTATTAATAATAATACATAAAGTAATGGTCATATTATTAATATATCATTTATACTTTATCTTGACATTACATGTAACATAACAGCTTTTATTGTATATTTATTATTTATACCTTTTATATATACTACAATATATATAATTATTTATATATAATCATCAATCATTCCTAAAAATCATATTCATATAAATATATATATATATATGTTCATTTTTAATAACATTTTAATTATTCTATATATTATTCTACATATTTAATTCAAATGATTAAATGGTATTATATTAATTCAACTTAATATATACACTTACATTTATATTTACATATATATATTTATTTACTTATTTATTTACACACCATTGTTCGTGAATCGTCGGGAATAGTCAAAGGTCAATTGAATGTATGACAATAGTTCAAACTTTTTGAGACTTAACATAACAGACTTTGCTTATCATGTCGGGAACATATAAAGATTAAGTTTAAATTTGGTCGGAAATTTCCGGGTCGTCACATCATCCACCATCTTATTTTTCTTCCTCCAACCATCGACTACCACCGAGACTATCTCCATCGAGTCACCATCTCCACGCCATCATAAACCACCATGGCAACCAATAAACCACCATCATTATTACTGTTCCAATCGGTTACAACCCAAACAGACTTACAACCGTTTTCTGTTTTCTACTATTCAAAACTCCACACAAATAAAACCCATGAACCACTTGTTTTAATGATTACTGTGTTGCTGTTAATCGTGCGATTCTGTTAATATTTCTATTCCTGTTAAATACAACGATGAAGTTAGATGATGGTTTGTTACACGATGACTTCGCGGTGTTGATGGTATTAGATAATAACGGTAATAATAATGATGATGTTGATACTGTAGCCATAATATGTTAGTGCTTAGGTGATGATCGTGTTTTGCTTGTTCCTGATTACGGACAAACAAACAAAACCCACACAAGAACATTAGACTACTGTATGTTATATCTGTAAGTATTCTTGACGAAACCAGGATTTGAATAAACTTATTATTGGGCCAAAGTAATCTTGGGCCATTTAATGTAAATTATTATAAATCGGCCCAAACTTCACTTGGACTAGTTGTTGTTGCTTATCGACTTCCTACTACTACTATAATCAAACTTCTGTTTGCTGTAGATGACGTGTATTTAATAATGATGATGAAGGTGATATATGATAATCAATATTTTAATGGTTATGATTATGATATTGATGATATACATGATGATTAATGCGTATAATGATGAGATGATGTTATTAGGAGATGAGACATGCGATATTGATTATGTAATATAGATAATGATATAGGTGATGAGATGAAGATCGAGGTATGATAGATGATAACAAATAAAGATAGGGATAATATGATAAATTGTCACGATAATAATAAAGGTAATGAAGTTGTGATTATAGAATGATGATGAAGGTTATGTTTATCATAATGCACTATCGAGGAAATGATAGTGATTAGAATGAAGATGATGTCGTTATGTTAGGATTAGGATAATGATGATTCAAAACACAAAACTAATTTAAAAGATATTAAAATCTTAATAATAATAGAAAAGTGCAGACAAAGGGATGGTTTAGGTGTTTGTGTTTAACCGAGAGGTCTTGGGTTCGAGCCCAGGCTGGGGCATTATTTTTGGAAAAAGAAGCAGAAGACAGACAGTTATATTGGGTTAAATAAATTTGGGTTAGTATTAAATTCAGAAAAACAAGCTAGCTCGGCTGGTCTAAGGGAATGTCGGGTTAGCGGGACGTCGCGAGTTCAAACCCGGACTTGGGCATTTTTTTTAGACTACTTCTTTGAGGTAGTTTACTTATTACTCAATATTATTATTATTATTATTATTATTATTATTATTATTATTATTATTATTATTATTATTATTATTATTATGATTATTATGATTATTATTATTTTCACTAACATGATTTTTATATAAAATTTTATTTACATTATTTTTATTATCATTATTATTATCATTAATATTATTATTATTACAGTATTCTTATTGCTACAAACAAAATGGCTATTATTATTATTATTATTATCAAAATTATTATTTTCATTATCACTATTAAGATTATTATTATTAATGTACTAAATAAATATTATATATATAAGAAAAATATATTTACTACATATAACATAACTATATTAATACTTTTATAATAAATATTAATAAATGTAATTAATTAGGTTAGTAATGAAACACATAATTAAAATAACAATTAAATCACTAATGATATATAAGTTTGTTCGATTACCATGTTATGTGTTAATATATATATAAATGATATAGGTTCGTGAATCTGAGGCCAACCCTGCACTTGTTCAGTGCCGTCATATGCATAATTGCTACGAAATACAGTATTGTGAGTTTCATTACTCCCTTTTTAAATGCTTTTGCAATATATATTTTTGGGACTGAGAATACATGCGCTGTTTTTTAAAGATGTTTTATTAAATGCTTTTGAGATATATTTTGAACTGAGAATACATGAACTGCAATTATAAATGTTTGACAAAATAGACACAAATATTTGAACTACATTCTATGATATAATTATTTGGATTCAGAGATTCGATTTCTATAATGATTGTATTATCGACCATCAGTGAGATGATTCTGCATTGCACGAGCATTAGCTACCGAAATGGTTCGATTTAGTAGTTAGTAACGGTGAGATGATTTTTCATTGCACGACGTATTAGCTACCATTTTAGCTACCCTCGGTGAGATGATTTCGCATTGCACTATGCATTAGCTACCGTTGTAAAATTTAATGGTTCGATTTAGTAGTTAGTAATGATGAGATGATTTTGCATTGCACTATGCATTAGCTACCGTTTTAACTACCCTCGGTGAGATGATTTTGCATTGCACTACGCGTTAGCTACCGTTGTAAAATTTAATGGTTCAATTTAGTAGTTAGTAACGGTGAGATGATTTTGCATTGCACTATGCATTAGCTACCGTTTTAGCTACCCTCGGTGAGATGATTTTGCATTGCACTACGCATTAGCTACCGTTGTAAAATTATATTGTATTAACTACCACGGTGAGAGATTTTGCATTGCACGACGCATTAGCTACCGTTGGTTAGTTTATTTTGAAAGGTTCCGGTGTTCTTCATATGAATGATTTTATAGCAGGAGTAGACCTGCACAGATTGTTTTCTAAATATGAGTATCTTGTGGTCTATATTATATAATTGAAAAAGACTGATTATGATAAACTAATGAACTCACCAACCGTTTGGTTTACACTTTAAAGCATGTTTATTTTCAGGTTTGAAAGAAATCTTCCGCTGTGCATTTGCTCATTTAGAGATATTACTTGGAATCATTCATGACATATTTTAAAAGACATTGCATTCGAGTCGTTGAGTTCATCAAGATTATTGTTAAGTCAATTATAGTTGGATATATTATAAAATGGTATGCATGCCGTCAACTTTCGATGTAAAGAAAGTTTGTCTTTTAAAAATGAATGCAATGTTTGTAAAATGTATCATATAGAGGTCAAATACCTCGCAATGAAATCAACTATTGTGAATCGTTTATAATGTATATGAACGGGTCCTTTCACCGAGTGTGAGGAAGTTAAGGCAGTTGAGTTGGCTATAGCTAGTACAATTGACTCTAGGTTACCACCTTGGACTCATAAATATGAACCATTACCTAAGTCCATAGATACGAATACAAAGCCTTCATTAGAATCACCACCGACCCTTGAGCTTAAACCATTGTCATATCATTCAAAGTATGCATTTTTGGGTACTAACGGAAATTTGCTAGTTATTATTGCATCAGAATTAATAGGTTTGCAGGAACAAGCTTTAATGGATGTGCTTAATAAGTATAATGCTGCTGTGGGATGGACGATTGCGGATTTGAAAGGGATAAGTCCA